>NC_063052.1:43925802-43991215 GCF_018812025.1 Megalobrama amblycephala | reverse complement strand
CAAAAGTTAAAGCTTTAATTTATTCTCAACAACACCAAAGAAAAAAGAAAAACACCAGCAATAATCCAAAAATGATTCAGGGAGATAATAGTGTGAAAAGATCACTTGGATGCAGACCCACAATGGATTTGGAGGATGGACAGGTGGACTAGTTGTAGGTGAGGACCCTGGCTAAGCCAAAGGCCAAGGATGACACAGGCAACCAAGGTAGCAACAGGTACATTGCAACGCAAAACGGAAAGAGAAAGGACAACAATGGAGGCAAGGACAGGTAATCAAAGCCAAAGGATAGGAAGTTCGTGTCACAACCAGGGTGATGACTGGTCTCCCTTGTCCCTTTGGGTGTGCCTTGTGAAGCTTGATGAATAACTGGCCACATTAGAGCTGAGAGGTCAACAGGTTAAGTTGGAGTCCAAGACTCAAGTCAAAGCCAGGGGACTGACACACCGAGGCAAAGTTGGAAGCTACAGGAAGCTCAAAGTAGATCTGAGCTGCAGCGTAGCCAAAAAAGAATTTAAAACGGGCTGAAAGGAGCCAGCTCTGACAATATGGTCTTTAGTAGGATCTAGTTGGACCCAGTAAAACTTGAATATATCAAAAGTAACAAATATGCAGGAAAAGAACAAACTTAAATAGATGTAAAAACAGACAAGAAAATAAATAGAATGCATATATACAGACACTGAATCAACAAAGAACCGGTGGACACAATACTTTGCCATGTTAACATACAGGAAACCGAGCAAGAGAACAGAAACTAAGACAGGAATTTCACAGGAACTGGGACCCAAAAAATGAATTATGTAAAATTACAAATTAATCTTGTGCCCATAGGTCCCTTTGTATTATGTAAATAAATTAAGGGGGGAGGGGAGAGAAATGGTTAAAGGACTTTAAAAATGAACACTGTAACAAGTATAAAAGACACTTCAAAATGAAAGCATAGATACAAAACAAGGCCTGACAAAATACATACAAGTCAATTCACAAATTGTATGCTCCTTCCTATATCGTAAAGCTTTCTATAAGAGTGATAAAGCAGACAAGGAAAGAAACAAGTAAAGGGTACATTTATAAAAAAAAAAAAAAAAAAAAAAAAAAAAAAGCTTAAAGTAATAATTTAAATTTTTTGCTGCCCTTATCAAGTGCAAAGGCAATGCAAGGCATTAACACTGAAAAACCATAAACAAAAGGGACCAAATAAATTTAAAACGCATTACTAAATTTAACTGAGACAAATAGGCATTAAAAAAAAAATTTGTTAGAAAAAAAAAAAAGCATAAAAGGGAAAAAAGTAAAATAAAATTAAAAGGAATAGGTGCCCAGAAGAATACAAAAGGTACAAGGAGACAAAGGGTCATGGTTGCAAAAAAAGACAGTTTTAACAGCATATTAGAGAGCAAATTACACCAACTATAACAGAAGTGACTCAAGACTGATTTATCTTCCAAGTCTCAGACACAAACAAGCACAGTTGAAATGTAGAGCATTTGTAAATACCAAAATATGCTTGGCTGAAAACTTAAATATCTTGTTAATGTTGACAATGAACCAATGATCAACCATCCCTGAAGCTCAAGTGGCTTTGAATGTGAACCTGCAGCCAACTGACTAAAATTCTCAACCAGTAAACTGATTCCAACAGTTTTATGGGCATATAAAATGAGCAGATGGGCACAGGTAGAATAAAAGGGACATAAAACAAAAGGGTACAGACAAAAATAAAGCAGCATGGGGGGGGGGGGGGGTGTATTGTTAGACCCTAACCCAAGAGCATTTAAAAAATAAATAAAATTAATTGCATTAAAGTCTGTTAACTAATTGCATACAAAGATTTACAATAAAATAGGGTTTATATAATAGCATAACTGTAACGATTGGGGACTCAGGCAGGGGATCCAAATGCAGCGTTTTATTGAAGTTAGAGTGGTCATACAGGCAGTGGTCAATAGGAACAAACACAGTGTCGGAGAGCAGGCAGAATCGTTGTCGTGAAGCAGGCAGTAAGATGTCAGGGCAACAGGCAGGGTATCACAGTCCATAAACAAAGCAGTAATCCAACAGGTAACAGGCAAAGATTCAACCACGATAAACAGACCAAGACATTAACAGGAAGACAGACAGGGATAAACGCTTAGAAATGCAAACACAGGGTAAGGCAAGACTTCACGATTGACATGAGGGAACAGACAACTTAAATACACAAATCTGATGGGCTACACCTGTGAGGTAATCAGAGTCCAATTACAGGGCTTGTGGGAAGTGTAGTGTGAAAGTGAGTGGGTGTGTGTCAGTGATTGGACTCTGTTTGTACACCCACAGACCAGCTGGTCCTCATCATTCAGAGTCCAGAGACAGGGATTGTGGGAAATGTAGTGAGGCAGTCCGTGTGTGTGTGAGTGACACTATGCTGAGTGGCAGGTGCAGGGTGTATGGGAAATGGAGTTCTGGTGTGAATGAATAGTCCGGATTGGAGTGCCCTCTGGTGACTGTGACGGGCACTCTCTTCTGTGATCACCACAATAACAGGCAGACAAAATTCAGTTTAATTTCATAAAATAAAAATGATAAAAGGGCCATACAATAGCAAAAATGGCAAGTAATGCAAAAAAAAAAAAAAAAAAAAAAAAAAAAAAAAAATGAAAGGTAGAATACAAATGGCAAAATCATCAACAGAAATTAAAGGTGTACCACCAAATGCACAGTCAGGCAAAAGGAAACAAAAGTGTAGATAGTACAAGAGACAAAGCCATGAATACAAAAAGCTAACATTTTAACCAACCCTAACAACATTTTAACAGCATAAATAAGTACAAAGACAACAAGGTCCACAGAAGGACTTTGATACAGCAAATACGCAAAAGGATACTCCACTCTACAAAGTTTGGGAACCACTGTATTAGATGAACACCAATGAGCAACCATCCCTAAAACTTTAACATGCATTGTTAAATACATCTATGCTGCATAATTTGACTAAAACAAAGTTTTGGGTGCCCCTATCTGATGCCTAGGCTTGTGGTTTTGGATATCCCCCTTGCAGGTGACCGACCCAGTGACAAGTGAGACCAAGAAACAGGACAACAGCTGCAAAAATCATCAAAAGCTGCACCACTCACCTAGAAGACATGGTACATCAAGTTGGTTAACTACAGGAAACGGTGTCCTCTGGTCAAATCCTGGTCTAATTCAAACCCAAGAGAAGTGGAGTGTAGCTACATCTGGAATAAAGTCAGCACTGGAACTTTGGAATGGCCAGACAGCTGTAAACAGAAAATGAAAAAGTGAGGGGCAGGGGTACTGCAGGAAAGAGAAAAAAGAAAACTATTTGGACTGCATAGTTTCCTGCATGTGAGAAGAGAGCACATCAAAAAGCAGTGTGCTGAATGAAAAAAAAATAAAAATAAAAATAAGAGAGAGAGAAAGATAAATAAAAGTAAAAAAAAAAAAAAAAAAAAACAGGTGACTTGACTCATTTCAAGTTTTTTCTTCTATTAGCGTTTCTTGCAGAAACTGGTTGAATGCTGCTAGTCACCCTAAAGCAGTTGAACCAGTAAAGAGACCAACATGAACAATTTAATCTTCAATTCAAGGAGGATTCCTCATCTGGACAGCTGTTTATTCTCCTGGAAAATGTTCCCTTAGCATCATCAGAAAGTGACTGAAAGTAGACAAACAGTTCCTTTAAATCACTGTTTTGAGTAATGAGAATATTTTGGTGGTTGGATATATAAATGACAGCTGTGACCTGATGTAACAGCTGCCATTAAAGGTCAAACAAAGTTAGAAGAGCTTGAAATTCTGAGCCTTAATGGTGGATGATAGAGTCAACATGAGGACTTCCATTCTGAAGGGAGAATAACCATATCACTAAAAAATGCAGAAGTATCACTAGTAGAACATCACGCTTCAGAGACAGCACTTATCTCCAAGCTATACGATACTTAAACACGGCTTGATGCTTGAATGTTTGACTTAGGTTATAACTTGTGGACTGTTTTTTTGACTTTGTGGCTTGCACTAAGCACTTTATGGTCTGGCCGCAAACCAGCTGACACACCTATATGTGATATGTGTTGTTCTGTTTGTGTATGTGTGTTCATGTCACTGCATTGTTGTTAATTATGTGAGCATACCAAGACAAATTCCTATCAACTGTATTGTTGAAATGGCTAAATAAATTTGACCTTGACCTTTGAATAAGAGATTCACCTGGAACACATTATGTCACAAAATTCAGTTAGTATTAGTAACCATGAATTCAAGAGAATTATTGCACAGAAGAGTATTTGCAAGAATAAGCAGCAAGCACATCCAATCTCAAACCCCTCCAAGGTTTGGTGAAGTTGGTAGAGGGAGGTGTCACTTTGATCAAATCCAGGTCTCATTCAATGCAAAGAGGAGTAAGGTATGACTATTGACTAGAATTACCGGTTTGGGGACTTTGGAACTGCCAGACAGCTGTAAAACAATAAGAGGTAATATACAAAGTGTTGGTTAACAGGACATTAAAAGTAGACAGGTGCACAAAAATCCTTGCTCCAACCATCTCCACACATACAGGGTGCTTCGGAGGACAGACTGAAACTGTGCGGTTGCTCATTTTAGGTCCACAAGTGATCAAATAAGACAGTCCAACATTGTAAACAAAAGTACAGCACTTAAACAGCAAAAATACACCAGCTCAATACAAACCTATGATCAACCATCCCTAAAGTTCTCTAATGTGTACACTGCATAATTTCCAAATCACAAAAATCAGGGCGCCCCATCTATCTGATATCAGATCTCAAATAGAAGCTGATTTACACCTGTAGGCAACTGACACTACGCTCTAGCATTATCTATCACTTTACCTAGTTGATTATAAGCTGCACTGAAGTATGATAACACATCACAATAAGGTTTTTTGGGAATATGGCTTGACCCAATAAAAAGAACAAGCAAAAGAAAAATGCAAGAAACAGTGGGTCTTCACACCTGGAAGACTTCTCCTGGAAAATCAACAGCTGCCCAGATGAGGTTACTTTGGCATGTCAGGATCTCACTGGAACAAAAAGTGAATTAAGTGATTTTACCCTGTTGCCAATATGCCTATAGTAACAGAAATGTGATTTACATACATTTGTAAATAAGGTCCATCTTTGTTGCAATAATAATCTGTTCAGTCAAACAGGTCTATAAGAGCTTGGAATGCTGTAACATGAGCCAGAGGATGATTACAAATGACGTTTAGTTAGTGTTAGTAATTTAATGAAGCTTTAAGTAGTTATTGCACCAAAGTACATTTCCAAGTAATAGTGATAAGCAAACCTGTTCCTCTAATCGTAATTTAATGAGGGTTGTGAAAGGAGCATCTTGCCCAGGAAAACTATCTCCACACAATGATTCTAAATCATTCGTAACTCAGCCTGTCTTGGAGTAACAGAAATATTGTAAAATGGTGTAAAATGTCCAGCCATTTCTTCTGATGAACACAAAAGATGATATTCTGAATAATGTTGGTAACCAAACAGTTGAGCCCCATTGACTTCCGTAGTATTTTTTACATACTATGGAATTCAATGCTGTCCATCAACTGTTTGGTTACTGAAATTCTTCAAAATATCTTTTGTGTTCAAAAGAAAGAAATTCATACAGGTTAGGAACAACTTGAGAAAGTACAATTTTCATTTGTGGGTGAACTGTCCCTTTAAATGACTTGTGCAATCTCAAATGGTTCAAACAAGTCATCTCCAAACTCACCATTTTATCACAAACAATTTGTCATATATATGTCCAGTTGCTTGCTAGCTAGACAGAGATAGATAGATAGATAGAGATATATATATATAAAATCAAATGCAAATTATTCCAAAGTTCAGTTGTACAACAAAAAACCATTGGCACACCAAACATCAAACAAAATTTCAGTGCAAATTATTAATCTGAAATGATCTGTGTTTTCCACACAAAATCTTCATGGTTTAAGCACTACTCACCCATTTCCAATGACAATGAAGCATCTGAAATAATAAAACTGAAAAAGCAAAAGCAGCAACAACAAAAAAAAAAAAAAAAAAAATCCAAGAATGAAAATATACATATAGCAGATGCCAAAACTAGACAGTTTCTTTTCAGTCTCTGGACTCTCTTTACATCAGTTTCACACCATAAACAGTGCATTTTCTGCTGCCACCTCCAAAAAAGCTTCCGATTGGTTCATTACACCTAAACTCAATATGAAATTTCTATATTTTTCATTGAAAATACTAATACAGGCAAGGCAACTTTACAAAGCAAATTAAACACGTGAAAAATAACATTCAGGTCTGGTTTCACAGACAGGGATTAGATTAAGACGGTTTTAAGCCTTAGTTAAATTGTGACATTTAAGTAGCTTTTATAAATGTGCCTCAGAAGAAAGAAAAGCATTAGCATGTTGCATCTCGTAACAAAACAATAGCGCTGACATAAGATGCAGGATGAAGCACTGACATAAGATGACAGACTAACACCAAACTACAGCAGTTTCCTCACTCTTCAACTTCCATCACAGACTGACAATCCTGTTCAGCTTGTGGGTATTTATACTCATGGCCACAACCATTGACAGACATGCAAACAACCAGGAATTAAATTCACCAAACAACCAAATCTTAGTATAATAATAAGCTTTTTGTTATATGCACTAATCCACAAATTATTATTTAACATCCATTTATACATATCTGCACATTAAAAACAACTGTTTCATTTTAAAACAAACAACCCCCTTTATTTTCTACACTTGGTGTCTCCCACCTCCCATGATGCACCACAGCAAAGATATAAAAGTTCATTCTAGAAGCTGTCCTGGTTTTTCTGTGGTGGTTTTCTGTTTGTTTGGGATGTTTTTTTATTGAATTGTCCAAATTAGCCAACTCAACTTTGACTGTAAGGTTTACTCTTAAATTTAAATTTAGAAAGATCCATGACCTGTTTAATGTAAAAAGGAAGGATTTTTTTAAATCTATGTTTGGTCTGTTTTTCATTCAGTCGGGTTGATGTGATGACACACAAGTTTACCTGCATTTCCCGATTTTTCACCTGCTGTTCATCTGTCATATACTTTCTCTACCAGGGTTTATATGAAAAGTAGGTTGGAACTTTCTTAATACTTATTTTCTTAATTTATTTCTTAATTATTAACTTTTGACCATGTATTAGGCTGTCCACAATATATTGTGATTGAAAATAACACAGAAAGCATCAAATAAATCTTTGTGATCAGCTAAGATTGATAATTAGAATCATAATCAGAAACCCTTCAAACCCCTTTCTGATCTGAGGTCATCAATATTTATTGACTGATTTCAGTGCCTTGGAACATTAGCTCTTGTGTGTTGTGTAAGATTTGTCACTAAATGTTGTAATTTGCCAGCTATATTGATACTGAAACTCTTACACAAGTAATACATTTACACTGCTGACCATTTTCTTTTATTTTTGAGTCATTGCAGGACTCCTAGTTTCCCTTCCTTCACTTCTGGTCGGAAATAATCATCTGGTTGGTCTTCACTCTCTCTGTTTCTCTCTGATGGAATGAGCTGCCAAACTCCAACTGATTTGCTGCGGTCATCACATCTTTCAAGAACCAGCTAAAGACACGCCATTTCTGCAAACACCTAAACTAATTCACAATCATAAACAAAGGCACTTACTATGACTCCTATGTATTTAAAAAAGCGTGTGTAATAATCCACCTTAAACCTGCCATTATGTACTATGACTACTGTTGAATTTTGACACATTGCTTGTGATGTTCCACATTTGTGAGTCACTTTGGATAAAAGCATATGCTCAATGAATAAATGCTTTTAGTTCTTCTAAACTAATCTTTTTACCCTTTTTAAGATTTGCACTGGACACAATTTAGTTTACAATAAATAATCTAAACCTTGATGACTTTCTTCAGTGCAACACAAAAGTAGATGTTAGGCATATTTCATTATCTGCAGTTACAGAGAACAGTGACTGAGGCTGCAGACATCTTTTGTGAAAGTCTTATGGGCTTGGAATGATTTTTTAAAAATACAAATTTTTTTAATTTTTGAGTGAATGACTGGAGATTTTGAGAATTCAGTATTTTCTTTAAAACAGTGGGAATGAGTATATGTAAGGAATATTGAAATTATTAGTTTGATGAATTCCTGTTTTAATATTCTTAAAAGTTATATGTTGCAACCTGAAATGCTAAGATTTTCCCATAGAGGAACATAGAAAAATTGTACACTAAAACTAGCTTGTCTTATGATTTAGTTGTCTAGACTTGGAAAGTGACACACATTTCTTAACACTTAAATCTGTAATTTTTTGAGTCTCTTTGCAGCGTCTGAAGTGACTTTCGCTGGCTGCTAGGGTTAGTAATCATATAATAGAAGATCCAAAGACTCTTGAGAGCACGGTGGTTGAAGCAGTGATAGTGACTTCTTGGAAAGGCCAAGGCCAATCTGAGTAATGGTGATTGAAGGTCACCTTAAGTCAGATATATTTTTTATACAAATTTCTGACACAATCTATTTAAGAACGGTGATATTCAACAGGAATGGATTCTTGTTGCTCAAATAGTAAAACATGATGATAACAAAGCCAGTCGTGGGTTCAATTTCCAGAGAAAACATGAAATGATAAAAATATATACATTATAATGAATATGGCACTTAGGATAAAGCAAATGGCAGATTTTTTTTTTCTCTTTTATTTTTCATTAAATCAACTCAGAAATATTCTTTCACTTTTTATTTACATAATGAGTGAATTCTTTATAAAAGTATAAACTAGCTTAATCATCTAACAATCAGCTCTGTCATACATTTCATATAAAAACTAAAAGACATTTTTATATATATATATATATATATATATATATATATATATATACTTAATTGCACAAAATAGATAAGTATTTAAAAACTTTTTAAAATGATTTATGTAATGACATGCAAAAAAACAATCTACCACTGCATGTTGCTCATTTTATGCATTAAAATCAGTTCAACACATTAAAAAAAAAAAAAAAAAAAAAAAACAACTTAAAAATAAACATTTAATGAAATTTGTAATTTGAACTGCTGATCTTCTGATCTTCTCATCTTTCTGAATTCTTAAAGTAATTTCTCTGCAGCTGCACAGTAGCTGGTCCTCAATCAGTGATAAAGTGCTGATATTTATTGATAAAACAATAGCAATGTCAATGTTTTTGGAAAAGTAAAGAGCGTATGCATATGCTTCATTATTACAGTTTTCTGTAATGCCACAGTGTCGATGGTTTATCTGATGTCGGCAGGTCAGAGCTGTCGTTCTCCATCTAAGTAGATCTGCATCGCCTGATAAAGCAGGTGAACGCCTAATTCCCTTTTTCTCCACACAGACCAAGTTGACAACACCATAGTAGTCTCATCTTTTCTGGTTTGTGAGCATCTTCAGCCCTAATAAAAGATCAACATGTGTAACGGAGCTGGACTCAGGCAGGGCTCCAAATGCAAAGCTTTATTAAAAGTGAGCGTAGTCGTACAGGCAGGGTCAAAACAGGAACAAACAGGAACAGCAAGGGACAGGTAGAGTCGTAGTCAGGATACAGGCAAAGATCAGGACAGGCAGATATCACTCACAGGTAGGTATACAAAGCACAGGTCAGGGGTAGGCAGCACAGGATCGTAAACAGGTAACAGGCAGGAACGGTAACAGACAGGCAGACAGGATAATAAACGCTCGGAACTGTACACAATGTGAAACAAGACTTCGCAAAGAGGTAGTGTGTGTGTGAGTCTTTTATAGTCCAGGTAGTGTGCTAAGCTGTATGTGGCGACAGGTGATTGGTGTGGAGTGTGTGCATGTGACTGGCAGAGAGGATGATGGGAAATGTTGTCCGGGAACTGACAGGAACTGATGGTGATCGTGACATAACGCCCCCCTTCCGGAAGGCGCGTCCTCGCGACGTACATGGCACAGATGGGGGGGGGGGTGCATTGTAGACACAGACGGGAACGGGGTCTCCAATGCAGATCCAGGAACTCAGGTAGCCACGGTGGGTCAGGTGCCATGAGTAGCCATGGCGGGTCAGGTTCCACGGGCAGCCATGGCTGGTCAGGTGCCACGGGCAGCCATGGCGGGTCAGGAGTGTTAGGAGGCCACGGTTGTCACGGTTCGCAGATGCATTGTTTCCTTCTTGTCGCGTGCTCTGTGTTGTGACAGCAGTGGGTGCGTTTGTGGATGTGTGTGTGTGAGTGTGTTTGTGGGTGTGTCCAGGCCACGCGGCTCATCAGTTGATCCAGCTGCCACCCATCATCTCACCACCTGCTGCTCATTCACTTACCCTTTATATACTCACCTCATTCTCATCTCCTTTGTCAGATCGTTGTTTGGTGTCCTGTTTTGTGGTTGTCTCGTCTGTTCCTGACCGGAGTTCCCGTGTATTCGTCTTCAGTTCCAGTTTGGTTGTCGTCGTGTTCTCGTTCTTCGTCTGGACCCTGGATTACACTCTTCACTTCACCTCTCCTCACCACCACGCACCAACAGCCGATCATCTCAGTCCCTGCGCCATCGGAAGCCTGCCCAGCCCATTGTTGTTCCTTTCTGTCTGCTTGCTGTCAATAAACGTCTAACTTGCATTTGCTTCCTGTGATCAATCATGACAACGGTGGGTCAGGTGCCACGGGTAGCCATGGCGGGTCAGGTTCCACAGGCAGCCATGGTGGGTCAGGTTCCACGGGCAGCCATGGCGGGTCAGGTGCCACGGGCAGCCATGGCGGGTCAGGAGTGTTAGGAGGCCACGGTGGGTCAGGTGGCACAGGCAGACACGGCAGGTTAGGTGGCTTGGGCAACCACGGCAGGTCAGATGGCTCGGGCAACCACAGCAGGTCAGGTGGCTTGGGCAGCCACGGAAGGTCAGGTGCGGTGGCCAGCCCTGGCGAGACTGAGTCCATAAATGACCACGGTGGGTCAGAGTCCATAAATGGCCATAGAGAGTTATAGTCCGTAAATTGCCATAGCAGTTCAGAGGCAGTTGCTGGCCGTGGCCGGGCAGGGTTCCCACCCACAAGCTCCCCACCATCAGGTATATGGCCCCCCCCCCAAAAAAGTTCTTGGGGATTTCAACGGAGGCTGTGGCGGGTTCGTGGGCAAGGAGCTCGGGTGGTGCCGGCAGGGCAAGGTGCTTGGGTGGCGCTGGCAGGGCAAGACACTTGGGTGGCGCTGGCAGGGCAAGATGCTTGGGCGGCGCTGGCAGGGCAAGGAGCTCGGGTGGCGCTGGCAGGGCAAGGAGCTTGGGCGGCGCTGGCAGGGTATGGAGCTCGGGTGGCGCTGGCAGGGCAAGGAGCTCGGGTGGCGCCGGCAGGGCAAGGAGCTTGGACGGCGCTGGCAAGGCAAGCAGCTTGGGCTCTGGAGCGGAACGCAATCCTCTCCACTCCCGGACAGATCCAGAAATGTGACGTGATTCTAGAAGATCAGCGGAGACGTGACGTTGCCCTGGGCAATCAGCGGAGACATGGACTGGTATTGTTGTGACATTCCAACGTCCCGTCCAACATTCCAACGTCCCGTCAGGCTGATGCAATGGCATGACGGAACTGAGCGGGTCAGATAGTCCACCGCGAAAAAATATCATGAGGCACAAGTTAACGGTGCCAGTTCAATAAAGTCCATGACATACTCCTCTATGGTTCTTTCTCCTTGACGGAGACACATTAGCTGGGCAGATGGGTTCATGGTGGACGTGACAGGAACACTCACAAAAGCTGCTAGATCTGTGTTGGCGAAGTCTTCTGTAACAGAGCTGGACTAAGGCAGGGATCCAAATGCAAAGCTTTATTAAAAGTGAGCGTAGTCGTACAGGCAGGGTCAAAACAGGAACAAACAGGAACAGCAAGGGACAGGCAGAGTCGTAGTCAGGATACAGGCAAAGATCAGGACAGGCAGATATCACTCACAGGTAGGTATACAAAGCATAGGTCAGGGGTAGGCAGCACAGGATCGTAAACAGGTAACAGGCAGGAACGGTAACAGACAGGCAGACAGGATAATAAACGCTCGGAATTGTACACAATGTGAAACAAGTCTTCGCAAAGAGGTAGTGTGTGTGTGAGTCTTTTATAGTCCAGGTAGTGTGCTAAGCTGTATGTGGCGACAGGTGATTGGTGTGGAGTGTGTGCATGTGACTGGCAGAGAGGATGATGGGAAATGTAGTCCGGGAACTGACAGGAACTGATGGTGATTGTGACAACATGTGAACAATTAACAATTAAGACATTAAGATGCAAATTTGTATTTAAAAAAAACACCCATTTAAAACTATCCAAACAGCCAAGTTCAAATCTCTTTACCAATGGCATCCACCATACAAGCCTCGCGTGTGTACGCTTCCACAGCAATGATGTTTAGTGCAGAGATATTACTCTGTGCCCGGCGTTCCAGACCTGCAGGATGTGCAGCACTTTTGAGCACATCAAGAGAAAAATACCATCATAGCATTTATTATTAACATTAAGAAGCATGAGCGAGAGCAGTACTAAAAAGGACAGGGAGATGTGCTGTTTTTTGTTTTGTTTTTTTGTTGTTGTTGTTTTTAATTTCAGAAAAATATGAAGTTCCTTGTTATTTATAAGTGAACAAAGACCTGATATAACAATAATGATCAAACCAATCTTTTGGAAATCTTTTCTTTGTCTTTGCAGATGAAGATACTGAACACGATGAAGGAGAACCAGAACCTGAAGGCAGGAGAAGACGAATCACAGCTAGGTCATCAGTAGCATATGGTAGATACGACAAGACCAGACAGAGTCCTTTGGTGTAGGCTTTTACAGCAGTATTGATGAGGCTGATTGTAAACAGGTGTGATGATTGAGCATAGTGAGCAGGTGGTGACCATGGAGGATCATGGGAAATGTAATACATAGAGGTGACTGGACTGGTGAAAGGAGATTGTGACAGTCGCCTGCTTGAATCCAAAAGAACATATTTGGGGTGTTTTGCAGAGAAAGATCGAGCAACTAACTCTAACCCTAACCATCAGCCAAACTTAACAGTCATGGCTGCTGGAAATGGGCCTTAAAGGACACATCAAATAAGGACACATCTGACCTTTGGGGTCTAGTCTCCTTTGAAATATTCCAGAGCTTCACAGAGGTGACTGTAAGGTCTAGAACACTTGCCCTTCCCAACATTAACGATCTTTCATTGATAAACATCTGAAAACGTTCTTTAGGGATCATGGATTGACTTCCATAAGGTAGATTCTTTGTCACTCTATAAAACAGCAGTGGGAGAAAATGTTAGTAAACAATAAAAGAAAGTCATTGTCCAAATAAAGGTAACAAAATGTGAAAGAAAAGACATACCGTGGGTCAAGCAGCAGGTTAAAGCTGGACTTATGAAAACCCCTATTCTGACTGGCTTGTCGAACTGCTCACACTATTAAACAATCAGCCATTTTACAGTTTTTTACAATCACTACAACAACACATTTCTCAATACTTGGGTCATTATTTCAAAACTCTTCACACAGTTCTCCTAAGCAACTTTCAGTTTCACAGCAGTTAATTTCACATACCAAAACCCTTCATTCGTGTCTCAGATCAGCTCATCCCTCCTTTTCACCAACAAACACACTTTGTCACTCATAAAACAAAACAAAAAACAGAACTATTATACAGAGTTTTCGGACCCACTTTATATTAAGTGGCCTTAACTACTATGTACTTACATTTTAATTAATCATTTGATACAATGCACTTATTGTGTACATACATGTTTTTACATTGTACTTATATTTTAAAAACACCTGCATGTAATTACATCTGTAATTAATTTCTGTAATTACATTCATAATTACACTGTTGACCCATCCCTTACACCTTACCCCTACACTTAAACCTACCCATACCACCAAAGCTTTCCCTAACCTTACCCGTATCCACCTCAATATCAGCAAAAGTGTTTTGCAATTCAATATGAACCCAATAAGTACATTGTACTTATATTTTGATGTAAGTACATAGTAGTTAAGGCCACTTAATATAAAGTGGGACCGAGTTTTCTTTTGTAAAATTTCTTTACAAAACAAGAATGACAGTACATCTATAATTCACTGCAGTTTGTTACATGATCCATTGTTTACGTTACAGTACAAAATTATTCTTATATTTTCCCCTTTTGATTGGATGGTAATGAATTGAAGACTAACACAGGTGTTCAGCTACATATAATTGCTCTGATAGTATTTGCTTATATAATATATTTTTGTTACGAAGGGAGACTCAGGCAGGGGATCCAAATGCAGCGTTTTATTAACAGTGAGCGTGGTCGTACAGGCAGGGTCAAACGGGAACAAACAGGAACAGCAAGGGACAGGCAGAATCGTAGTGAGGGTACAGACAGTAGATCGAGGCAGGCAGATATCATTCACAGAACGGCAGACAAGGCAAGGGTCAGGACAGGCAGCAATGGGTCGATAACGGGTAGCAGGCAGGAACAGTAACAACAGGCAGACAGGGTATAAATGCTCGGAATTGCTACAACAGTAAACAAGACTTTGCGGTGAGGTGGTGTGTGTGAAAGTCCTTTATAGTCCTGGTAATGAGCTGCAGCTGGGTGTGGTGATTAGTGATAGTGATTGGTGGAGTGAGTGCAGGTGATAGGCAGAGAGGATTATGGGTAATGTAGTCCGGGAAGTGACAGGAACAGACGTGATCGTGACATAACGCCCCCTTCCGGAAGGCGCGTCCTCGAGGCGTAGATAGCACAGATAGGGAGGGGGGGTGGGTGCATTGGAGCTCAGACGAGAGCAGGGTCTCCAATGCAAGTTCCAGGGCAGCCAAGGCGGGTCAGGTGTTACAGGCAGCCATGGCGAGTCCGGAGTGTCGGAAAGCCACGGCGGGTCAGGTGGCTCGGGCGGCCACAGCAGGTAGGGTGGCCTGGGTAGCCACGGCAGGTCAGGTGGCTTGAGCAACCACGGCAGGTCAGGTGGCTTGAGCAACCACGGCAGGTCGGGTGGCTTGGGTAACCACGGCAGGTCGGGTGGCTTGGGTAACCACGGCAGGTCAGGTGGCTTGGGTAACCACGGCAGGTCAGGTGGCTTGGGTAACCACGGCGGGTCAGGGTCCATAAACGGCCAGAATAGTTCAAAGGCCGATGACGGCAGTGACCGAGCAGGGTCCCCACCAACAAGCTCCCCACCCCTAGGTATACTGCCCACCCCAAAAAAGTTCTTGGGGAAATCAACGGAGGCATTGGCGGGTTCATGGGCAAGGAGCTCGGGTGGCGCCAGCAGGGCATATGGCCTGAGCGGCAGCGGCAGGACAAATGGCCTGGGCGGTGGTGGCAGGGCCGACCAAGGGTGCTCTGTGGCCGTATCAGGGAGAGCGGGCAGTTCGGTGACGGCCTCCGTGGCCGTGTCAGGGAGAGCGGACAGCTCTGGGACGGCAGCGGGCTCGAGCTGCTCCGGGACGGCAGCGGGCTCGGGCTGCTCCGGGACGGCAGCGGGCTCGGGCTGCTCCGGGACGGCAGCGGGCTGGGGCTGCTCCGGGACGGCAGCGGGCTGGGGCTGCTCCGGGACGGCAGCGGGCTCAGGCTGGCAGACTGGTCCATGGTCAAAGGAGCCTGAGTGCATTCTCCAGGCCCGCAAAACAGCCAGAACATAGAACGCGAACACAGTCCTTCTGGCCATGACGGGACTGACAGGAAGCGCATGCGGGACTGGAGCAGACTCACTGGCTGGAGCGGATTCTGGAGTGGACTTACTGGCTGGAGTGGACTCACTGGCTGAAGCGGGTTCTGGAGCGGACTCAATGGCTGGAACGCCCCCTACCTCCATGAGCACCGAAGGGGCGGCCCTCTTGCCCGTAGGCACTGGCAAAGCAGCCATCTTGTCCATCGCGTCCAGGGCGTTTGAGTGCGTTGCAACCGGTGAACTTGACTGCGTTGCACCCGGCGAACATGAGTCCATAGCAACCGGAGAACTTGAGAGCGTTGCAATAGACGAACTTAAGAGCGTTGCAATAGACGAACTTGAGAGCGTTGAAACAGACGAACTTGAGAGCGTTGAAACAGACGAACTTGAGAGCGTTGAAACAGACGAACTTAAGAGCGAAGCGGCCGCCGGGCCTGAGTGCGAAGCGACCGCCGGGCCTGAGTGCGAAGCGACCGCCGGGCTTGAGTGCGAAGCGACCGCCGGGCTTGAGTGCAAAGGGACCGCCGGGCTTGAGTGCGAAGCGGCCAGCTGACTTGAGTGCGAAGTGGCCACCGGGATTGAGAGCGAAGCGGCCGGCTGGCTTGAGAGCGAAGCGGCCGGCTGATGCTTGGGAATACCAGCCGCTCGCGCTGAAATCAGCGGTGGATCAGCCACACTGGAACGCAATCCTAGCTGCTTTCTGACTGATCCAGAGACGTGACATTGCTCTGGGCGATCAGCGGCGACGTGACATTGCTCTGGGCGATCAGCGGCGACGTGATGTGATGTTGTTGTGGTAGCCGCCATTTTGTGAGTGTTCTCTTTAGCGGCCGCCATGACGTGATTCACCGCGGTGTCGCATTCCTCTGCAATACCCACAGTAAAAAGTGAACCGACAGTGAACAGGGCAAAGTCCAGAAATTCCGTGAGCGACCCTCGGGGACCATTGGTAAGCAAGCAGTTCTTTAATGGTTCGTTTAAACCATAGGTAAAGAAGTCAATGAGGGCGTGGTCCGGCAGATCAGATAAATTAGCAATCTCCAAAAATTTCTGGATATGTGCCTCGAGAGTACTGTTACCTTGACGCAGGCTGACGAGACACCATGCCGGGTCCATGCTGAGGCTGGACATGCTCAGAAAAGCTGCTGGATCTTGGTTGGCGAAGTCTTCTGTTACGAAGGGAGACTCAGGCAGGGGATCCAAATGCAGCGTTTTATTAACAGTGAGCGTGGTCGTACAGGCAGGGTCAAACGGGAACAAACAGGAACAGCAAGGGACAGGCAGAATCGTAGTGAGGGTACAGGCAGTAGATCGAGGCAGGCAGATATCATTCACAGAACGGCAGACAAGGCAAGGGTCAGGACAGGCAGCAATGGGTCGATAACGGGTAGCAGGCAGAAACAGTAACAACAGGCAGACAGGGTATAAATGCTCGGAATTGCTACAACAGTAAACAAGACTTCGCGGTGAGGTGGTGTGTGTGAAAGTCCTTTATAGTCCTGGTAATGAGCTGCAGCTGGGTGTGGTGATTAGTGATAGTGATTGGTGGAGTGAGTGCAGGTGATAGGCAGAGAGGATTATGGGTAATGTAGTCCAGGAAGTGACAGGAACAGACGTGATCGTGACATACAAGGCAAGGGTCAGGACAGGCAGCAATGGGTCGATAACGGGTAGCAGGCAGGAACAGTAACAACAGACAGACAGGGTATAAATGCTCGGAATTGCTACAACAGTAAACAAGACTTCGCGGTGAGGTGGTGTGTGTGAAAGTCCTTTATAGTCCTGGTAATGAGCTGCAGCTGGGTGTGGTGATTAGTGATAGTGATTGGTGGAGTGAGTGCAGGTGATAGGCAGAGAGGATTATGGGTAATGTAGTCCGGGAAGTGACAGGAACAGACATGATCGTGACAATTTTATTATGGTATTACTGTAGAAATGTTGCACATTAATTTTGTGTTGTGTTAGTTTTTTAACTTAAGTTTAACAGTTTTGAAAAGAGCATGTAAACATGTGCAAACTGACCTGTTGAGTTTTAGTGATGTTTGTGTCTTGAGTTCCAGTATACAATATATTAATTTATACAAAAATATTACATGATTTATTTATTAAAGTCTTTAAATGGTCATGGGCCATTAGTGCTGTGGTGAATTAATCAACTATGTAATTTTAAATCTAATAACCTACTCACCAACAGTGTTAATATCACTAACAACATTACTGATGAAAATGTTTGTTCATTAAGTTTTTTTTATTTTTTATTTTGACAACAAAACCAAGGTAAAAATATGAATCATGAAAATAATAGTTCGATTTTAGATCTATTTTCAGCCTCATGCTTCAGTTATCAGGTGAATCTAAATGATTAACTGTGCAATTATGTAACCACATTCGAGATCAATTAGTTTTCAAATGAAATAAAATGCACAAATGAAAATTAATATCTTTGAGTCTGTGTTAATGAACCTACCCAGCAAGTATATAACCAAAAACAAACAAACAAAACAAATAATAATGAATGAAAGACCTCAAATTATGACTATATTGATAACATATGACAATATGATAATATAATATGACCAAAAAGGCTCATTTCCTAATCGTCTATGACTGTTAGATCATGTCAGTTATTAATACATTACTACTAACCAACCCTTAACACAGGCACCTCTCAGCTCAGAGGTTAAACGTCCCTTAAAATGAATTCCAGTTTAGTTAGGAGGATTTTCTCTCTTCAGGAGCGCGACTGTAGTGAACCACTGAACTTGATGGCGGTCCCTTTAAGCGTTGCCAGGGCGACAGTGTGTGTTGTGTTCCGTGGCTTCCGCCTGCTTAGCGCATGCGCACGGAAGAGTCGTCCGTCCGAGGCGTTTAGCGAGTCAAACATTTCGTGACTGTCATTCATGATGGCGCATTACAGAGTGAGTAACTAAACTCGAGGTTTATCGATGTAAAGATGCTGTTTAACTGAAACAGAAAGCTTTTGGGCTGTTTAGCTTTTAATCTCAGTGTATCTTTCACGGACGCAGTGGAAGAACGTAAACTTTAACTTACAGTATAAATGTGTGACTGCCGTTGTGTTAGATAAAGTGTGTGTGTGTGTGTGTGTGTTTCAGCTGGTGTTTTGGTGGTTTTACAGCATGTATGAAGTCGGTTCTGCTCAAGTTCACACAGCTGAAGAGAATCACATTAACTAGCAACAATAACTAACACCAACAAACACAAAACATTTCGTCCTCAAATACAAGACACTCGATATCTAATGAAATGACATTTAGACACTTTAAAAGCAGTAAATCCTCCTCAAACTATAGCGAGGTGTTACTCAACAGATTTACCTTGAGGTTGTGGAAAGTTACACCCTTTGTTCTGAAGTGGAAATGATAGTATCTAGTTTACTTTGACAGCTATATTGTTTTTGTCTTTTTCTCTTTTGTCATGATTTGCAGGCTCCCGAGTCGAAGCGAGAGCAGTTCAGGAGATATTTGGAGAAGGCCGGAGTCCTCGACAGTCTCACCAATGGTAAAATCACATCAAATGAATATTAATGATCGGATGTTCATTATGTAGCTGATGTGATCTATTATTTCAGTCTTGGTGGCTCTGTACGAGGAAACAGAGAAACCCAACAATGCCTTGGAGTATCCTTTCTCGTGTCTGAAACTGACTAACATCACGACACTGTCCTCGCCACAGCTCGTTCTGGCTAGAATAATGTAAAGCAAAACTCGTTCTCGTTAGGTTAAACGAAGCAACATGTTGCGACTTATATTCAGCTGATAAATGCCACCTTTCTGTTTTTTTTCATGCTGCACAATTTTTTTTGCACATCTGTCCTAATTAAAATTTTCAATTTGTGAATACAATTTTTAATGAATAATTAATATATTCAATTAACTTCTGACTGTTACGCCCAAGTTTGTGGCGATATAAAGACATTGAATTAAATGTCAAATATGTAAAAAAGTGTTTTTATTAAGACTGTAATAAGACTGATGCACTGTGTAATTGTGTGTGGTCATTTACATCATCCGGTCCTCGCATCGGTGTAAATGTGGGCCGGTTAGGGTTAAACTGCCTTAACTAAAAACCCTTCAGCTTTATCAAGCATCAATTGGGAGTCGCTGGACCGGAGGAAGATGATTCTGAAAGTCTGCGCCTGGAACTGAACAATTTACAGAAGAAATATGAACAGCTCGTGGCAGAAAACAAGGAGCTGAGAAACAGGGTGAGATTATTACACATTTACCATATTCACAGCCCTTACAACTAGACAAGAAGCTGAACCCTCAGCTGGCTTTAACAACACCACTGGACTCAGTTCAACCTCTTGTGTTCACTAGAATCGTTTGAGTGTTTCACAGGCACTTCCTCGCAGCTCATAGTGAATCACTCATGAAATGATTTGTGTGTGAAAGTGTGTGATTTGTCAGAATGACTCTCTTAACTTCATCCACAGCTGCTGCAGTACGAGCCGGCGCAGGAAGAAGGAACAGAATAAAACCTCTTGTTGCCATTTTGAGATATATTTCTTTACTTTAGCAGAAAATATTATTTGTTCCTTAGTGTTTGTTTTTTGTAATACGATGTCTAAGAAGTTACACTTTATGTTCAGCAAATTTGTGCCTGATATTTAATAAAAGCATTTTTTGCTCTGTACTTGATTTGTGGATATTGCTGTAATATTAGTCAAGATTTATAAAACTACAACATACAATTTATGTTTAACTTACAACATTACAGTTATACACTTAAAGAACATGTAAACTTTGGGGCTTTTTTTATTAAAAACAATACATCAGAACATTCCTCTGGAGTCTGTCCTGTATTTCTGGTAATATTTGTTCACACTTTAAACTGATGTAGTGAAACATGTACAGGACATAAGATCATTGTCTTCCTGTACATACAGAATCAACTTCTTATAGATAGTCAGAACCCACTTCCAGTTATTGGGTTTGATTATTCCAGTCATTTCTGCAGGGAAAATCTTAATTCTAGAGAATTCTGTTTTTCTAAATGTGTTCCATCAGTTTGTGTTGGAGCTTTTCTGCTGCAGCGTGACAATGATCCTGAGCACAAACAGGCGTCCGTACAGGTGCAGGTCCTGGGGGGAACTGAACAAACTTTTTACATTTTAATTGTCAAACGGCTGTGAAGGTGAAACAGCAACTTGGAGACAGGTGCATTGCATTGTGGGAAATAATCCCTTTGCAGCTTTGCCTTTATAATTTGGTGCATGTTTCCACACCTCTTACTAATTCTGCAAGATGATTATTTAAAAAAAAATAATAATTTTTTTGTTCAGTATGACATTTTCTCACTTATTTGCATAAATTCTGCAAAGGGGTTATAAATGAAAAGGGTTATACAAACGTATGCACAGTATGTATTCAATACTCTGCCTGTCTGCCGTTCCATCAAAACTGAATTCCTCTTTCTGTACTATTAACAACTGTTCACAGTAAGATGTCTGTCTGTCAATTATTGATGGTTTCACCTACAAACATTTACATTTAGAAAAACATGCAGTCGTGATTCCTCATTATAAACGTTAAATATAATTAAACCCACTATAAGGATCCCGGCAGAAAATAATGCTTCAAGACTAGAATTTAAAGGGCTAGTTCACCCAAAAAATAAAAGCTTATTGTCATCATTTTCCAAATCTGTGTGACTTATTCTCAAGAATGAACAAACCCTTTCTGGTTCCGTGGCTCGTTTTATGGGGGAAAAAACAACACTAAGACATGTAAATGATGACAGAATGATCATTTGTTTGGGTGAACTAACCCTTCAGCAAAGCAAGCTTAAACAAAACCTTACTTGAGAGACAGACATCTGTCATGTGACCTAGTGTTAATAGAGACGAAAGAGAATGGCTTCTAATGACTGTCAGAAGTATCTGACTGATGCTTTAGATCTGCAGGTCTCCGGCTGCTCGTCTGCTGCTGCTGCTGCTGCTGCTGGACAGTGATGTTCGTTGTCGGCTTGGTGAGAAAGTGGGACTTTCTACAGAACTGTGGTGCCGTGAACCGGAGCTCAGCTCGGCCACAGAGTCTGGCGTGTGCATTTGGCTGGCTCTCCTCAGGTCGGACCTAGAGACGGCCCTGCCGCAGCGAGTCCTCATGCCCTGGTCGGTCGCTCCGCTGCTGGAGTCTCCGCTGTCCGATCCGTTCCCTTCCATAACCGTGCTGCAGTTCCAGGGTGGACTCACTCTCCGCTGCTTACGCAGCACTGCCGGGCAGGAGGCCGCGTCCGTCACGAGGACTGAGCTCTCAGACTCAGCGGGGAGCTGCTCGTGCACCGGAGGAGAGCGAGTCCCGCTGCTCGTGTTGTTGGAATTGCTGTTGCGCTCCAGTGGACTGAGAATGACACCCTTGTTCTCCCTCTGCATGTCCAGACCCGACGTGCCCTGGATCGGAACAAAAGCGGACAAGGGATTGATAAGTGCAGGGTACGAGGGTCCGTTGCCCTGTTTCTCCAGGGGTGGAGCGAATCCACTGGGTACCGCGGAGATGGTGGGTTTACGTCCCTGGCTCACGCACACCTGATGAACCACCGAGTTCTTCTTGGACTTGGTGCCGTAATAATCACCCAGGTCATCTTTCAGGTGAGGATAGTAGTCCAGGATTCCCTTCTTCAGTTTCTTATATCCGAGATGCAGGATCTCCAGCAGACTGAGGAACAGGGATACTGCGGCGATACCCTGCATGAACACCATGAACACGCTCTTCTCAGTGGGCCGAGAGACGAAACAGTCGACCACGTTAGGGCACGGCTCCCTGTCACATTTGTACAGAGGCTGCAGGTGGTGACCGTACAGCAGGTACTGGCCCAACATGAAGCCCACCTCGACTACGGAGCGGGTCACGATGTGTGCCACGTACGTTCGCAGCAGCGAGCCCCGGAGCGGAGCCTTGTTGAGCTTCCCCTGCTCCAGCTGCCGCAGTTCCCGCTCGACCCGACGCCGAGGATCCACCAACTCCGCATCCATCGTCTCCAGCTCTTTCCGAAGAGCCACTCTCTTGTAGTGCCGCTCCTTTTCCAGCACACGCAGCTGGTATATAGCATGACCCATGTACACCAGAGAGGGCGAGGAGACAAAAATGACCTGCAGCACCCAATAGCGGATCAGGGAGATGGGGAATGCACGGTCATAGCAGACGTTGTGGCATCCGGGCTGCTCCGTGTTACAGATGAAGTCGGACTGCTCGTCGTTCCACACGTCCTCGGCCGCGACGCCCAGCACCAGCATGCGGAAGATAAAGAGGATGGTGAGCCAGATCTTTCCAACCATGGTGGAGTGGATGTGGACCTCCTCCAGAATTCCACCCAAGAAGTTCCAGTCCCCCATCCTCACATTGACATCGCTGCTGCTGCTGATGAGCGAGAAAGAGCTCAGTTGGTCCATACAAAGAAATAAGTACAATTCTGGCCTGTGCTTTAACACAGTTTACAGCTCAAAAACATGCTGACATGCCTTACTGAGTCTATTAACATGAATCTGAAAACTAATAAAATACAATGAAAATAACAGTACTCACCATTTGAAATAGTCACTTCTCTCAAAGCTATAAAAACATTAAATGAGAAATCATGATTTCTCATGATCAAAATACATCTGCTTAACAATTGGCTGAAAGACATGGTTCTTCATTAAGCTGGACACTGTGTTTTGTAAAATGTAGGTCGCTGCTAACTTTATATCCTGGGAAAAGTAATCAATGACATTTGTTGCGTGCCGTGCAGCTGTAAAGGCCTGCAGGTCATTTGGACACTGAGGTACCACATAAATCTTCACAGTCATGATGCAGTGTGACGTGCTGCAATCACGTGATTCACCATAATGGGAGAAAGCATTCATGGTTCGTTAATGAAACTCGGCTGTTAACTGAAGAGACTCGCTCAGGTTCTGCTTTTCCTCGACATGTAGAGGCACAAACAGCAACACAAGCATTGAGTTACTAGCAGGGTGATGGAGAGTCCTGTGAGATGCTGGCTGAGTGACTAGTTCTCCATCTGTCGATACTTATTATCCTCATTAATGATCAATCGGTCATGTCCGATTTCATACATGAACTGCTCTCTCTGATTCCAATCAAGATTTTCCCTCAAGCTGACGTCTGTCAATGTTTTTAAACCCATCTTTGATGAATCAATGGCCAGTGATGTTTTAAGTGGGCGGAGCTTCAACATCTCTCAGCCAATCAGAGTCTCATGAGACAATAGATCGTGGGATGGATTTTGTCGTCGTGTGGTAGCCTCATTGATTTGCTGCTTTTACATGGAAGTGCCTGTTCTGTTACATGCAAACTATGTTTACCTAATGCTGAAGGTCACGTGGTCAGTGGCTAGTTTCATCTGACACGTGTTGTCAAAGGGCACTCGTGTAGAAAACTATCCAAAGCACAGGACAGAATGAAGTATCAGTGGTGGGTCAGCATTTTATGACCATTTAATCAAACAAAACAAATAATTCCCTTAATAAAAAATAATTTTTCAAAATATCTTTGTTAAAAGACCTTCAGATACAAAAGGACGTGGTGGTGTCAATGACAAAGTTATTTTTAGGGTTTTGGAAACTCAATTAGAAGGCTAAACACTTGGTTGTGTGACGTCACACATGAAAGAGGGGATTTATAATTACAAGTCAATCTAGACATAAAAACCAAAAGTACACAATATGCCAAGTTAGCATAATTTCCTTGAAAATTATGAAGATAAAATGAGATCAAGTAGATCAACACAACATACTGACGCACAAGAAATTTATTTCAATTTGAGGTTACATGTAAAAGGCCTGCAGATTTTAAAAGTAAAAAACACATCCGAGACACTCATGGAAGACCGTTTTAAATGGATGGCCATTACTGGTCAACAAACAAAAATCTCATACAAAAATATTGAAAGCCATTTACATCTCTCATTCTGCACAGTCTCGCAAATGCGCTTGTAAACTAAACCCCAAAGACATCTTTCGCTGAATACTTCAATGCTAGTATGAACATTGCTGGCTAACACTCTGCAGCCTATAAACAGACATTGTGAATGTTTGCTAAAACAGGCAGTAGGTTGATTCTCTTTCCTTATTAAAAGACAGACAGCTGAAACTGGCAGGTTTACGACTGCCGATACGATTTCACACTGCACCTCAATCACAAAACCAAAATGAAACAAAAAAAAAAAAAAAACAACCAAATGACGACTCAGAAGTATGGCCTACGCCTCTCTAATGGCCCCAGGACTTGCGTCCAGCCCAAGAGCGCGAGCGGGACCGGGAGCGGGATCGTGAAGGGGAACGGGAGCGTGACGGGGAGCGTGCGTGTGTCTTCTCCACAGCAGCATCCTGGTTCTCCGTGTGGAAATCGCTGGCTTCCCGTGGGCTGATGGATTTGGACCTGGAGCGGGATCGACCCCCGTCCGACTCTCTCCGCCCGCCCCGGGCCTTGGAGTGTGAGGGGCTGCGGGAACGTCCGTCGACACGGGAGCGATGGTGGTCACGGGCAGATGGTCTGTGCCTGCAGAATCACATGACCGTTAGAATATTGCATTATAACAAACAGACACTCACCACTGATCGAGGCAGGTACTGTTAAACAGCAGTGGAACAGTTTCTGCTCCTGCAACATCAGTGTTAGTCAGGGCTTCACCTCATTTCCCCTTTATTCAGGGTTAACCTGATGGTTATGGTTAGTTACTGTCAGCTCCTCCGGCATTAGAGTTAAACGCAGGGATGCTGGAGCCAAATCACTATGATATAACCTAAAATAACTACAAATATTAAATCCAATCTAAACACCATCTTTAATAAAGCCCACCTAAATCATCACTGGTGCCAAAATCTGCTGTTAGAAGTAAAAAAAAAAAGCAACTCCATGAAACGTAATGCAATATAGTTTTGAAATAACTTGCTTTTACCAATTATAAACAAACCAGAAATGTAACAAGTGACTGATCCACTAACTGCAACACAAAACTTTTCAGATTGTTCTGTAATACAGGAAACAGTATAAATGAAGTACAGAGAAGAACACAGGATTAGTTGAACAGGATTAGTTAAATCAGGGTTTCCTGGAACTGGGAGCATCGCATTTATTAGGGATCAGCGATTGTGACCAAAATCTTGTCACGATTTGAGTCATTTTATTTAACAATAAAATAAGATATAGTGATATACATATTTTTTGCTTTTATTAACATTGAGAACATTGAAATTCTCATTAATTTCAATATTAGAAAATCTAATACTAGCATCTCTCAATCTCTCTGAAGACAAGTCAGAGATAAAATAAGAACAAAAACTAATTAAAGCAAAAATAAAAATAAAAAAAAATAAAAAAACTACAATAGAACAAAGACACAAATGAAATAGACCGACCTGACAAACTTCAAACACTAAATAATATGTATTAGAGCTGCCCCAACTAAAGATTTTTCTACTCATTCATTTCACCCATTAGTCGACTAATCACACATTTATATTAATTTAATTACTTATAGTGGGGGGGGGTAGAAGAATTAACCGCACTCAACCGCGCACAGAAAGCTTGCCACAAAACATTGGGAAAAGTAATGATTATGAATGTGTTGGAAAAATAGCAAGTTTATATAAATTTTATTATTATAAAATAACATTTTAATGGTTTATTAATAAACTAGGGTTTTTTGAGTCAGTGTCGGCTGCAAAGATGAAGCTGACGATGCTGCCTCTCATCTCTGCAGTAACACGCCTTTCATGTGGATTACATAATCTGAGCGTATTTGATTTTTATTTGAATTGGTTCGTTTAGAAGTAGACGTTTCAAGCTCTGCATTTCTCATGTTTGCAGCTGGTCAGGAAGACTGAGATGGCAGAAAGTGCGTCCTGTTTGTTTTCTTTATTTCACAAAAGTACAACGTTTTGTTATTTGAAGTGTACACGAATAAAAGTAGACGCTTCCGTGTTTATGTCCGAACAGTATTGGCCGGCTCCTGCGTCAGCATCACACACATGCGTCGTGCTGATCATGTGTTCAGCTTTGCCCAATACTGAGCCGGTGTTCTGACAAACACAGAAGCTTCGCTGTGTTACTGCGTCAACAGCGTAGGACTGACCGGGGAGAGAAGAGATTGTTGAATAAATTCAATTCACATTTATTTGTATAGCGCTTTTCACGATACATATCGTTTCAAAGCAGCTTCACAGAGAATGCATGTCAACATTACAATTTAAAGAATGCAGTCAGCAAATAATGTAATAATTTAGGCAATTAGTCGTTACTTTTGTTTTGTTTTTGCACACAAATAGTATTCTCGTCTCTTCATAACATTAAGGTTAACCCACTGCAGTCACATCGACTAATCTGGACTTTTCTGGACCTTGAAAATGGTAATTACGTTGCTTTCTATGGGGTATAAAAACACTCTTGGATCTCTGTGATCTGAAGATGAACGAAGGTCTTACGGGTGTGGAACGACATGAGGGAGAGTCATTAATGACAGAAATTTCATTTGTTGGGTGAACTAACCCTTTAAAGACTTTCCAACATTGATATTTGACCAATTATTTACATAAAAAAAAAACCCTTACAGTGATTTATAATTTAATTTATTTCCAGCGGTTTATCCAGTCTACCCGAGTATCGCCCACTCCCTCCATGACCCCAGTCACAATTACCAAAGCTTATTGGGATTTAAAACATGTAACAAATCAATATTTACATAGTCTAACAGTAGTAAATGTATCTTTATTGTGTCCCGCAAAATCTGATCTGCTGTCCTAACCAGTGTTGGAGGAAAGTTACTTTTAAAAGTAATGCATTACAATATTGCATTACTCCCTAAAAAAGTAACCAATTGTGTTAGTTACTTTTTATGAAAAGTAATGCGTTACATTACTTTTTCTCACCTGGGGTGGGCTTGCTTGTTTGTTTTTTAATAACAAAAAAAAGTGCTATTTTTGGCAAATGTTAAGGCCCTGACAAGAGTGAAATGAATAAGCCTCAGGCTGAAGGAAATGCATATTTCCTCCTATACAGTAGAGGGCGCCACACAAACAAACCTTTTAGCTGTGCTGCCATTCTGGATTAAAGAAGAAAGATACAGGAAGAGGAAGTTCAAAACTCTTATTTCCAAATCTAATATAAAGTAAGTTTTGCTTATTAGCATGGTTGAATTAGATCACTGAACGTTAGCAGCAAAGACATTGATTGAGATTAAACACATAAAGGTCCAGTTTCACAGACAGGGCTTAGACTAAACCAGGGTTAGGCATTAGTTCAATTAAGGTAACGTACCCTAGATAAAAACATTACTGGTGTTCATCTTGACACAAAACAATGACATTTATATATTTTAAGATATGTCAGTAGAAGTTGCTTTCAGTTAAAACAGCTCAAACATGCATTTTAGTCTAGGACTAGCCTAAACCTTGTCTGTGAAACCAGGGGAATGTATATTTGTGTAATTTAATGTAGTTAATTATTACAGGTTTGTGTAAAATTGAGATTGCATTTCACTGTTTTTATTCATTTTGAGGAATACTGAATGTTAGCATTGAAAGCGAGATGAGTAAATGCATGTTCACATTTAGTCGAACTACAATAACATCATGTTCACACACAACCGTAACTAGGGATGGGTATCATTAAGGTACCCATAGAGAGAGAGAGAGAGAGAGAGAGAGCTGAATTAACTTTGCTTTATATTATATAGTGTCCGGCATTTTTGGTGTTTTATATAAGATACAGTAAGAACATGAACAAAGAAACAAAGTAAATCAAACTGACAAATACAATAAAACAAAGATACAAATGAAATAAAGTGCTTTCATTTGTTCATGTGTTCAGGTAAGTAATATAGGCCTAGCCTATAAAAGAAATCTAAGTAAAGTAACCAAATGTAAAATAACACTGCATGGTTTTCACAGTATAAATTAATAGATTAATGCTTATTAAAGCTAACTATATTCAGATGAAGAGCTGTGAGTGATTTTCTCATTGCATTTAGTTGTTTGATTAACACTGATGGTATAATCGTCAGAAGGTGACTGCTGTCACTTTAAGACAATAGATATTAACACACATTGGATTTTCTCCCAGCTGTTCATGTACACTTACAATATAAACTGCGTTTAAGTAGCTAAACACGCTCCAATCAGGTCATTTTAACACATTTTAGTTTGTATTTGATCATTTGGACGTGCAATTTGTTTATCTATTTGCGATCCGTTTTGGAGCGCGCGCACACAATTCATCCTGAGGAACCCTAACCCTAACCCTAGACTAGTGCGCTAGACGAAACGTGGATAGTTTTTAATAGTTTTACCTCAGATATCTTCGTTCTGATCCTTGGAAGTCCTAATATCACAGGCATAAAGTGTAAGCAGACGTTTAGTTCTCCAAACAGGGCTTTCATGTTGCGAGCGGCTGCGCGCGCTGTCGCTCCTGAGCGCGTAAGCGTGATCTCTCTTCTGGATTGCGAAAGCAAATATGCATCATAGACAAATGTCCTAATATTATTGCATACAGCTGGCGACTCTGGCGCGATAGAGTTATAAGATAATGTCTATATAGCAATAATGTATGTGTATTTTCTTCATCATTTCTCCAGTACCGATAGCAGAACCGTTAACGTCAGAGCTTATCGATACACCGGTCTTTCAAAATTTAGCCCCGGGACCAATTTAATACCGGGTTTCAGTACCCATCCCTAACCGTAACCATAATGGCCTCTGCTCACGATTCAACATGAGGACAGGAGAGAAAAATGTGAAAAAGTAACTTGCGTTAATTATTCAAAAAGTAACATTTTTAACAAAGTTTCGTTTATGGATTTATAAAGCACATTTCAAAACAACAAGTGCTGTACAGGAAACTGATATTTTGTCGTACTTGAAAAAGCAATCTGATTACGTAACTCAAGTTACTTGCGATGCGTTACCCTCAACACTCGTCCTAACAGAGCGAGCAGCAACTGAATCATACAGTCGTCTGCCGTCCAGCCCTGAAGCACTGAGGCATTAGAAACAAAACGACCCTTTCTGATCTGTGAAACGCGCTGAACAGATAATAAGTCAGCATCAGTAACCTCAATCAAACACAGCAGCGTTCGTTCTGAACTCTTACCTGTCGTGTTCTCGACTGCGGCTGCGTCTGCTGTGTGGCCTTCCTCTGGATCTGATGGGAAAAACACAGTCAGCGTCATCAGAGACACGATTCTGGACAGAGAGATCACGGGAGACGGTCACTCACTCTCTGGGACTGTCCGAGCGTCGGCGGCGCCTCTCGTAGGACGGGCTCCGTGATCTGCGTCGATCGTGGCTGCGACTGCGCGAGCGTCTGCGCCGGCCGTCCCGATCGAAGTCGTCGTATCGCGAGTGGCTGCGCGGGGACTGGCGCTCCTTGGACTTCATTTGACCGGGCGCTGAGAAACACAACAAGAGGACGTTCGTCACGCTTCTCCAAACAAACGCTTTCATCTCAGATGGAGCAAACGCAATCAAAACTTACTCTTGCGATCTCCCTGAGCGAACTGGATCTCGATTTGCCGTCCGCACACCCACTTCCGGTCCAGGTTGTGCAGGGCGTCCTCCGCGTCACGGACATCTTCAAACGTGCTGCGCTATTAAGGGCTCTAACTGCACAGTACACACTACAGGAGGCTGATCAAACTCAACATGACATCTAACAGATGAGCGCCTTCATTTCAGCTCTTCTCACACACACACACACATTCAGAAACACACTGTGTGCAAACATGGAGAAGGAGGTCCTGAATGATGGAGGATACGTGATGTTACCTTTACCTTGATCTTTAAGCTCTTTAAAATGGCGCCAAGAAGACCTGGAGCCGCCGCTCGTCTCTGCCCATAATGTCTGCACTTTGTTTTCTCTCTGTCACTCCTCCTCTTTCTTCTCCTCTTTTCCTCTGTCTCTTCGAGCTTTAATTTTTGGTTTCTTTTGGTTTCACACTTTGCCTCTCTGTAAGTAGCGATCGATCGATCTTTCTTTCTTGTGTGCTGATGGCGGCTTGGCCTTTAGTCCTACTCTACACGGGTCTGTTAACTCTGTCTTTGTGCCGGGCTCCACGACTGGACGCCTTTACACAGTCTGGGGCGACAACAGAGAAATAAGGGTTAGACTGGAGCGTGGAGCGCGTCACACCTCGAGCCCTGCGGAGAGAAGACCGAACACACACATGCTGCAGCTCGAGACTGGCTGAAAAGGATATTGAATGTACGCAAATCCTCTTGGTCGGCGTGAATAGAAGTCTAGGGGAATGTAGACGTCGGCAATGGGCCCGTATCGGCCGAACTCTCGGCGCAGGTCCTCTGGCCTGAACACCGGGAAATAACACGTTTGATCTTGCTTTGTGAAAGTGCTCGATTATCAAAGCAACCGACCTCGAGCTGAGAGGACGTACTTACCGCCGTCACACACACACACACACACTGTTTAAAGCTCAGCTTTGAGGCGGTATATTGTTGATCAACACAAAAACTGCATTTTAGCTCTTCCCTCGTTTTCTTAAAGAAAAAGGCAAAAATCAAGATTATGCCGAGACACTTGAAATAGGGCCGTTTCTGGAGGATTTCAGAGCAGAAGCGTTATTTTATGAACGCACTTTCATTCATTCTTCTTTAGGGTTTACGGCATCGGCTTGTCATGGCAGAAAATAAGTTAATAAAAGTGTTTGTGTTTTTCCACACTGCTGTAATACTGATATTGACCCATTCACTTCAAACTAAAGAAAAAAGAAGGGAAAAGTGAAAAATTATTTTTGTGTTTATCAACATTATGCCACAAATACTGTCCCAGAATATTCCTTCTAAACCCCAGATAAAGAAAAGTTTTCAGGATATGAAGTAAAGAAACAGTGATTTAACGAGTTTTATCCTGTTTTTGATCATGTGCTTCATCAGTTAATGATCAGGAACAAACTTTCACCCATTATTGCAGAGGCACGGATACATGTCTAAGCTTTAACATCAGAATATCAGCCTGATAAATCTGTTCACAGCAGTTCATCTCGACCATATAATTGTTAAATACAGTTATCAAACATAATCACAGTCCGTGAGAAGAGAAAACAGATATTTGTAAAGATGCACAGGACTAACTGCGGATAATAATGACGATAATAATAATAATAATAATAATAATAATAAATAACAACAATGCGCGTGAGCTGTGCGCGCACACGCCAACATTCACGCGCCAACCACAATAAACCCTTCTCAAACACGCACTGTTACGCATCAGAAATGCAGTATATAAATTAAAGCAATAACGTGTTTAACCAGATATCAGCTTAATTAATGAAAATGTACTGCAATGTTAAGTCTTATAAAAGCGTAAATGGAAAAGTTTCACTTACCGGGACTCGTCGGATATATTTCGGACAAACAGTGAGCTGTTCGGCGGTCTCATGTACCGAGACATTATATTAATAATTAAAGTCTTTTATGCTTATTACCGACAATTATAATTCACTTTCAAGAATGATTACTGGTTAAATTCTTCCCCACTCCACGCGGTTCCGTGTCCCTTTAGCTTCAGCAGCATCGAGGCCTGAAAACAGCAGCTGCGCTTCAATCACCCGAAACTCCTGCAGCGCCCCCTACAGACACACTCCAGTACTACACACAAACTTGTTTAGTACAACGTCATGAAAGACTGATATTGTACCACAATAATAAAATGAAGTATAGAAAAATTCCTGGACATTGGCATAATCTACAAATCATTATTAGATTACATCTTAATTACCTTTTACATATATCTATACAGATTTTCAGGAAATATAAATAAAGCAGGACAACAGTTCAAACATCAAATGCTGTCCATTTGAAGATAACTGTGACTACAAAAGCTCGTAAAAACACAAAAGATTTGAAATATGTTTTGGCTGTTTTCACAGTTTGGATGAAAGGTAAAACAGAAAAGCTCTGATCGCTCGTTCTCTGACCCGTGAAACACTGATCAGAATTATTCTGGCAGTTGATGTCTTTGAACATTATTATGCAATATATTTTAACAGTGTTAGGGTAACGCATTACAAGTAACACAAGTTACATAATCAGATTACTTTTTTCAAGTAATGAGTAAAGTAATGCATTAATTTTATATTTACAAAAAAATATTATTTTTTCAAATAATGAATGTAAGTTAGTTTGTTTTCCCATGTGCTGACTGACCGCTGTCCTGTCCTCATGTTGGGAGAATCGTGAGAGCCGAAGCTGTTATAGTTACGGTTGTGTGTGAACATGATGGTTATTGTGAACATACATTTACTCATCTCACTTACACAAACACAGATACAGTATTCCTCACAATGTCTGAAAACAGTGAAATGCAAACTCAGAATATTACATAAACCTGCAATAATTAAATATATTAAATTACACAAATATACGGTTTTACAGATGAGGCCTAAGTCTAGTCCCAGACTAAAATGCATGTTTGAGCTGTTTTAACTGAAAGCATATCTTAAAATATGTCAGTGCCATTGTTTTGTCTCAAGATTCACACCAGTAAAGTTATTTTTTTCTAGGGTAAGTTTATAAAAGCTTAAATGTCCAAAGTGATCTACGGCCTAATCCTGGTTTAGTCTAAGCCCTGTCTGTGAAACTGGACCTACATGTATTTAATCTCACTTTATACTACGGGGCTGTTGAGTGCTCGAATCTGATTGGTTGACCAACGTTCTAAGGTGTGCAGTTATTTTCATGGAAACACACGGCTAAAGTAGGTCTAGCAGGTCTTGATCGATCGCACTTCACCAAATGATTTCGGTTATTTCAAAAGGTCCTACAGCCTACAACTGCAAAAGAAACAAAATCCACAACGACACTGACAAAGCAAATAAATATAGTAAACAATAGGATGAAAACGACAAATTATTGTATGGCTTTTGCCACAAAATGCGTTTTATTGTGTCTGCTTATACTCCGCTTCGCGTCGTGTCCGCATTACCACCTCAGGTGTGCATTATTATCTAAGAATTCAACGGCCCGTTGTCAATTATTCCTTACTTATTAACCAATGTCTTCACTTTTAACCTAACCCAATAAGCAAAAAATAAGCACATTTAATTTTTGATTTTATTGCTAAAATAAGATTGTGGAACTTTCTTCTCTTGCGTCCTGTTCTTCTGCAGAAGGCTTATTCATTTCACTTTTGGTGTGAAAGTTTTTATTTATTATTAAAAAATCAAACAATCAAGCTTTCCATTAAAAGTAACTAACACAAAATTGTATTGCATTACTTTTAAAAGTAACTTTCCTCAACACTGTAAACAAACTGATGAGGTCAATTATTTTTTTAATTAAAGGTCAGAAAGAAAAATAAAGCACACAAACTTAGCCTATTTCAATCTCTAGAAGAACGTTTTTTATATTAAATTATTTTTTCTCAAACATTTACTGTTGTGTCAGTTATGTATCCAAATGGTCAATGTTTATCATAATTTCTTTATTCATATTATTTATATTCATATTATCCATTTATGATTAATGGCTATCAATTTTATCTTTATATTCATTTATCCATGTATTCTTTATCATATATTCATGTATTTACTCATCATGTTACTCATTTCTGATTATCGTTTACTCTATTTCATCTTATTTATGTAGTGTTATTCAAGAATAGGCCTGTTATATTCAAATATTCCTATATGTCAAGAGATATTTTGGTAGTTGAGTTTTCCAAATACTGCACGAGCGACGGTGTTTCTCAGAATTTGTGATTCACGGTATATTTCCAGCAATGAAATTTACGTTAGATATTAGAAAAGGGTAAACTTCGCTATATTTTGTTCCAAAGGTGTTAAAACCATGCTTCGTTTATCTATTTGAGTCTATCATGCAACAGTCACGACCCTCCTAACAATAAATATAAATAAATATATCACTGTCACATAATAAATCACTCCATCAGACCGAAACAGACCTTTAGGGGGAATGCAAGTTTTTCTTACACTTATAGGCTATGTGTGTGTGTGTGTGTGTGTGACTTTAGACTTGTTGTTAGACTCAAGTTAATTTTATTTCAACAATGTACTCAATACTCAATTATTCAAAGTAGGTTATCATTTATTCTTTATTGATTATTACTTTATTTAATTTTTATTTTCTTCATTCAACAAAATAAAATGTTTCATCAACGTCTTCATCTGCCTGGATCTCACTGCATATCAGACAGTAAAAAGATAAAAAAAAATTTAAAGATTAAAAGTTTAACATCCATTATTGAACTGTTAAACGCGCCGGCTCCTCCGGATGAGAGTCGCACTTCCAGCTGTGAGTGTCTGAAACCAGAAAGAAAAGAGAAATGACATCATCTCTGTGCTGACATACATGAGTGAATGATTGTCACCTGACCTCGATCATCTCCTCGCCCTGGATCTCCCTCACGTGTGTGAATTTATCCGATTCAATCACAATCTTTCCATCGACGAGTCGAGCTGTTGCCTGAAACCAAAGGAACTCGTTATAAGATCTGATGATATGGCTGCGATACAGCTGTATGAACACACAGTGTCTGTATTATACCTGCACACACACACACACACACACACACACACACACACACACACACACACACACACACACACACACACTCGTTGCTCGGTAACCACAGACAGAGTTCTACAGACTCTCTACAGACTAATTAACTACTTTTTCTTCCAATTATTTTTCGCTTGAATATATATTTAAACTGTGGTGTATTTTGTCACTTTGCTGTTATCGCCGCTTTATAAAAGTAATAACTGTTTAAGTGTTAATCTTCTTCACACTTGAATGGATCACCTTGATCTTATTGCCGTCCATGGTGTTGAACTCGGCCTCGGTGCCGATGGTGAAGGTGTTTGTGTTGCTCCTGAGGGGAGTTTTCACACAGATGCTGAATTCATCTCCGTTTTGCTGAATCGTTGTCAGAGGTTTCACTTCTTTCATCATTTTAATGTAAATCTCTGGAACTGCTGTGCTCACAAAAACAATTTTATTTCACAACATTTCTAGAAACTTTCAATTTACAAGAAAATCAAAAAACTGGCATAGTATACTGAAAGCGAATGCATTAAATAAACATTATACGTGTATAACTCACAGATGGCTCTGAGGAACGCCTCTGCATTCTCCTGTTCACACAGTTTCCAGCTTCCACTGAAGTCCATGATTCACTGTAGATCTGAGATCTGATCCTGAGACTCTCGTGTTGATCTGAGCGAGTCTGTTTGGGATGGTTTCAGTAATTGTGTCTCAGGAGACTCATGTTTGTCTCAACAGTGACGCTTCAGTCTCAAATGAGTCTCTTTGGGCTTTACATGTACATTAAAGGTCAAACTTGCCAGTTATTCTGAAAATAAAGCAAATATGTCCAAAACACCTAAAACACGTCCATCCAACATCCCTTAAAGAGTAGATGCCAGTCTGTTACACTGAACTAAAAATAAAAGTTTGGGGTCGGTAAGATGTTATAATGTTTCTGAAAGAGTCTCTTCTGCTCACCAGCTGCATTTATTTGATTAAAAATACAGTAAAACAGTGAAATATTATTCTAATGTAAATCAGCTGTTTTCTATGTGAATATATAGTAAAGTGTAATTTATTCCTGTGACCAAAGCTGAATTTTCAGCATCATTACTCCAGTCTTCAGTGTCACATGATCCTTCAGAAATCATTCTGATATGATGATTTGCTGCTCAAGAAACATTTATGATTATTATCAATGTTGAAAACAGTTGTGCTGCTTCAGAGTTTTGTGGAAACTGATACATTTTATTCTTCAGGATTCTTTGACGAATAGAAAGATCAAAAGAACAGCATTTATTTGAAATAGAAATCTACACTGCCCAGCCAAAAAAGTCACCGTTTGGATTTAAATATGCAAATGCTTGAGAGTTTATGACTGGATCATTATTACAGTGATTATTATGTTTCTAGCATGTTACATGTTTGTCAACAGTTGAACAGTTTAACCATGACCATACTCCAGGATAACAATGTCAAGATTAATTGGGCTCAAATTGTGAAAGAATGGTTCAGAGAACATGAAGAATCATTTTCACACATGAATTCCCAGCTGAAAAACCAGCTAAAACCAGCCTGACCAACTTAGTCTCACAGCCGGATCATAGCTGGTATTAGAGGGGTTTTGGTTAGCTAGGAGACTGAGAGGCTGGGAGACCAGCTTAAACCACCTGAACACCAGCTTAAGCCGGGTGCACACTGTGCGATTTATAATAGTCCTTTACGATGGTTGCTTGTCAGACTGTACGAACATGATCCTCGTGTCACACTGTGGGATCTCAGCCGTCAATTATGTCAGACTGTACGACAGGCAAGATGCGTTAAAAACGGACGTGCACATGAAAACTTGTCTGAGTTTTACATCATCAACCCACACGTTCGATGACAGTGAGCTGCGTTACACACGGGACTGAAATGGTGGATAATAAAGACAAATGTATCATTAATTTTGATAATAAACAAAGACAAATTTGACATTTGTCGTAGGAGAAGTCACACTGCAGGACTGTGCACCAAATCTTCTGACACTGCCAGAATTTCGTCGGAGGTCAAATTTGATCGCAACAGTCATTAACCGGCTGTCTGTGAACATGTCAAACTAGCGATCAAAGACTACAGGTTTTAGGCTAGGATTATAGGAATCTTTTAGGATTTCCAAAATTTGTCTCAGACAACCAAATCGTGGCCAAAATTGCACAGTGTGAACCAGCCTTTAGGCTGGTTTTAGCTGGATTCTTCAGCAGGGATTGGCACAGACCTTAAATTCATTGAAAGTCTTTGGGATGTGCTGGAGGAGACTTGATGGAAATAAATGTTGTGATGGTATTTCCATCAAGAGGTGCATTGATTTTTGGTCAAGATCTTGTATTGACAATGCAAGAGGTGAGCTCTTTACAAAGTCTCCTCCAGCACATCCCAAAGACTTTCAATGAAATTAAGGTCTGGACTCAGAGGTGCCAATCCGTGTGTGAAAATGATTCATGCTCTCTGAACCATTCTTTCACAATTTGAGCCTGATAAATCTTGGCTTTGTCATCTTGGAATATGGCCATGATGTGTCTTTCTACATGTTTGTTTAAGAAATGAAAAGCTACACACTCCATCAATTAGGGTTAAAAGAACTGTTGCCAAACATGTAACATGCTAGAAACATAATAATCACTGCAATAATGATCTAGTCATTAGTAGACTCTTAAGCATAAGCCTATTTAAATTCAAACAGCTACTTTTTCTTTGGCCGGCAGTGTATTTTCACATTATAAATGTCTTTACTGTCACTTTTGATCAATTTAATGCATCCTTGATGAAAGAATTAATTTCTTTTATAAAAGAAATCTTATAACCTCAAGATTTTGAACTGCAGTGTAAATAAATGATGGCGTCAGACTGAAATTCGCTCTCAGTATAAAGTATCTCAGAAACAGATCAGCTTTAACATCACGTCACGTGTGGACCTGAAATGAACCGGCTGTAGTTTCCAAGTGTGGCAACGTGTTTAGATCTTTTTCAAAAAAGTAAAAGAACAGTTATGATCATACAGATTTTCATTCATTTAAGCTCAAGATCTTCTTTGTAGAAACTCTTAAACTCGAGCTTCTTCTGCTCCCTCCAGACGTTCATGAGGTGCATCATGGGATGCTTTTGAACACTAGTGAAAGAGCAACATGTGAGGAGCGCTGCTTCTCCATCTGCTAAAAAAAAAAAAAAAAAAAAAAAAAAAAAAAATGTAAAATCTATTACTTCATAAATTCAGATGCATGTTATATTTGTCTACAACACTTGACATCAGAATATGTTTAAGAGCAAAAGCAACATTGGCCGTTTCTAGCTGGCATTGATAAATACAGATGAAAACAGGGTCTAAAACGTTTTGTGAGCGGATCACTGAAAGCACATACGGAGGAGGTCAAAAACGCTTGAGCACATCACATAAACAGATCGCTATGGGACGAACCAAAACTAGCCATTGGAACTGTACCTAACAGCGGCCTTCCTTTTCCTCTTCATTTGCCTGTATAACCCCAACCTAACCTAATCCTACATGGCTTAAATCTGAACACAAGACTCATGTTAATATCAGGTGGAAACAGCAATGCATTTCAGCTGACCACTGTGATCGAATCACCGAAAACACAGCTGGAAACGGCCTGAAACAGGACAAGTGTGACACGTACATGACACATGCACTCACCAGATCACTAGAAAGAATAGTTTAATCATTTTCCACTGCATAAAACAAATAAAATACAGACAAACAAGCATTCTTAGTCTTTCTGATAAAACAGCTCTTCCTCCTCCAGCAGGTTATTTGGACCCGGATCACTCAAACATCGAGGCAGTTTCTGCTCCTCCACATCCAGAGCAAACTTCACGCTCTGCTTGCGTCCTCGGCTGTCCTGCAGACCGTCCGGTTTCTGCGCGCCTCCGTTCCGGCTCTGTGTGGATCCGTCTGCCTCCTCAGGGTCATCGGGGAGCGAGACTGGAACACTGACTAGGATACTCGGTCTGACTGTGTGCACTTGGCTGTCTGGAAGAGAGCGTGAACATTTCAAATGCTTCATGCCACATTCTGTTACTAAATGACCCTAGTAACATCTGAGAAGGTCACCTGACTCGAAGCGGCCTCTCCGCACTGCAGGAGACTCGGAGCGATTAGCAGGAACCGTCAGAAAGTGACTCATCTGGAAAAGTGACACCACAAATTATTGGCTTTTACTTTGGCTTGAGCGTTTAAAGACATACAAATAAATTAAAGCATTATTTTCTTTAAATTGAACGGTGAAATTGGAGACATTATCACTGCAAAATTTTTCTGTAATGCTGCTTAGAAACAATATCCACTGTGTAGAACGCTATATAAACAAAAACTGACTGGAAACTCAATGAATCACTGCTGTGAAATAATCAGAAATAAAGTTTGTCTGTCCGTCAGCTTCACTTCAGCACACTTTATATTCGTCTCTTTCGGTCTCACTCACCCGCCGCTCCATTTCCACGCGCTGTTTCCTGAGCCGCGTCTCGCTCCAGTCATCTTCTTCAGCGTCAGGCATCAGCGTGTGTCGACTGTACGAGCGCAACTAATGACACGCACACACACACGCAATATGTAAGACTGCAGTGAACTGAGCGACAGACACACACGTCACAGCGCTGACATCTGAAGCGTGTGCTCCACTTCCATTCTTAACAGCTGAGCACTGATGTCCAGAATTGAGTACTAGCACACTGCAGTACACACTTAATATCACCTGCTGTGTGAAACACAATATGCAAGCATAAACATTTCAAACAACACGTGCTACACTGTCATCATGTGACCTCATTATAATACATGATTAATTCAGCGAGTGATTTACACAAATGTTACAGTTGTTTGTCAGGCCAATAAAATAGAATTTTTTCATCTAAATCTAGAGTAAAAATGTTGTCAGTCTGACCAAATAATGAGTCAAGATGATGTTGAAATTACTGCTGCATTATTAGTGCATTGCATTATGGGATACGGTACCTGACACAGTGTGCTATGTTGTATACTGCACTGACATGTTATCCAGGTACTCTACACAGAACATTCACATTGGCTTTGAACAGAACACATGCAATCAGTGTTGTGTGTCTCACTCTCTGTTGGGTCTTCTGCAGGTTTGCTCGCAGGATCTTTCTGATTTCTTCTTCTCGTTCTTTAGAGATGTTGAGCGTTCTCCTGCTGCGCTGCTGTCTGCAGACACACACACACGTACAGTGAGAAACGTGATGTTAGCATGTGCAGTGTGAGGAGTGTGTGAGGAGCGTGATGTGAGGAGTGTGTGAGGAGTGTGTGAGGAGTGTGATGTGAGGAGCGTGATGTGAGGAGCGTGATGTGAGGAGCGTGATGTGAGTGTGTGTGAGGAGCGTGTGTGAGGAGCGTGATGTGAGGAGCGTGATGTGAGGAGCGTGATGTGAGAAGCATGATGTGAGTGTGTGTGAGGAGCGTGATGTGAGTGTGTGTGAGGAGCGTGTGTGAGGAGCGTGATGTGAGCGTGTGTGAGGAGCGTGATGTGAGGAGCGTGATGTGAGTGTGTGTGAGGAGCGTGTGTGAGGAGTGTGTGAGGAGCGTGATGTGAGGAGCGTGATGTGAGGAGCGTGATGTGAGTGTGTGTGAGGAGCGTGATGTGAGGAGCGTGATGTGAGGAGCGTGTGTGAGGAGCGTGATGTGAGCGTGTGTGAGGAGCGTGATGTGAGGAGCGTGTGTGAGGAGCGTGATGTGAGGAGCGTGTGTGAGGAGCATGATGTGAGCGTGTGTGAGGAGCGTGTGTGAGGAGCATGATGTGAGAAGCATGATGTGAGTGTGTGTGAGGAGCGTGATGTGAGTGTGTGTGAGGAGCGTGTGTGAGGAGCGTGATGTGAGCGTGTGTGAGGAGCGTGATGTGAGGAGCGTGATGTGAGTGTGTGTGAGGAGCGTGTGTGAGGAGCGTGATGTGAGCGTGTGTGAGGAGCGTGTGTGAGGAGCGTGATGTGAGAAGCATGATGTGAGTGTGTGTGAGGAGCGTGATGTGAGTGTGTGTGAGGAGCGTGTGTGAGGAGCGTGATGTGAGCGTGTGTGAGGAGCGTGATGTGAGGAGCGTGATGTGAGTGTGTGTGAGGAGCGTGTGTGAGGAGTGTGTGAGGAGCGTGATGTGAGGAGCGTGATGTGAGGAGCGTGATGTGAGGAGCGTGATGTGAGGAGCGTGATGTGAGTGTGTGTGAGGAGCGTGATGTGAGGAGCGTGATGTGAGGAGCGTGTGTGAGGAGCGTGTGTGAGGAGCGTGTGTGAGGAGCGTGATGTGAGCGTGTGTGAGGAGCGTGATGTGAGGAGCGTGTGTGAGGAGCGTGATGTGAGGAGCGTGTGTGAGGAGCATGATGTGAGCGTGTGTGAGGAGCATGATGTGAGTGTGTGTGAGGAGCGTGTGTGAGGAGCGTGATGTGAGCGTGTGTGAGGAGCGTGATGTGAGGAGCGTGATGTGAGTGTGTGTGAGGAGCGTGTGTGAGGAGCGTGATGAGCGTGATGTGAGCGTGTGTGAGGAGCGTGATGTGAGGAGCGTGATGTGAGGAGCATGATGTGAGTGTGTGTGAGGAGCGTGTGTGAGGAGCGTGATGTGAGCGTGTGTGAGGAGCGTGATGTGAGGAGCGTGATGTGAGCGTGTGTGAGGAGCGTGATGTGAGTGTGAGTGAGGAGCGTGTGTGAGGAGCGTGATGTGAGGAGCATGATGTGAGTGTGTGTGAGGAGCGTGATGTGAGTGTGTGTGAGGAGCGTGAGTGTGTGTGAGGAGCGTGATGTGAGAAGCGTGATGTGAGGAGCGTGATGTGAGGAGCGTGATGTGAGGAGCGTGATGTGAGAAGCATGATGTGAGTGTGTGTGAGGAGCGTGATGTGAGTGTGTGTGAGGAGCGTGTGTGAGGAGCGTGATGTGAGCGTGTGTGAGGAGCGTGATGTGAGGAGCGTGATGTGAGTGTGTGTGAGGAGCGTGTGTGAGGAGCCTGATGTGAGGAGCGTGATGTGAGGAGCGTGATGTGAGGAGCGTGTGAGGAGCGTGATGTGAGGAGTGATGTGAGTGTGTGTGAGGAGCATGATGTGAGGAGCGTGATGTGAGGAGCGTGTGTGAGGAGCGTGATGTGAGCGTGTGTGAGGAGCGTGATGTGAGGAGCGTGTGTGAGGAGCGTGATGTGAGGAGCGTGTGTGAGGAGCATGATGTGAGCGTGTGTGAGGAGCGTGTGTGAGGAGCATGATGTGAGTGTGTGTGAGGAGCGTGATGTGAGGAGCATGATGTGAGTGTGTGTGAGGAGCGTGTGAGGAGCGTGATGTGAGCGTGTGTGAGGAGCGTGTGAGGAGCGTGATGTGAGCGTGTGTGAGGAGCGTGATGTGAGGAGCGTGATGTGAGGAGCGTGATGTGAGTGTGTGTGAGGAGCGTGTGTGAGGAGCGTGATGTGAGCGTGTGTGAGGAGCGTGATGTGAGTGTGTGTGAGGAGCGTGTGTGAGGAGCGTGATGTGAGAAGCGTGATGTGAGGAGCGTGATGTGAGTGTGTGTGAGGAGCGTGTGTGAGGAGCGTGATGTGAGCGTGTGTGAGGAGCGTGATGTGAGGAGCGTGATGTGAGCGTGTGTGAGGAGCGTGATGTGAGTGTGTGTGAGGAGCGTGTGTGAGGAGCGTGATGTGAGTGTGAGTGAGGAGCGTGTGTGAGGAGCGTGATGTGAGGAGCATGATGTGAGCGTGTGTGAGGAGCGTGATGTGAGCGTGTGTGAGGAGCGTGATGTGAGTGTGTGTGAGGAGCGTGATGTGAGCGTGTGTGAGGAGCGTGATGTGAGGAGCGTGATGTGAGCGTGTGTGAGGAGCGTGATGTGAGGAGCGTGATGTGAGCGTGTGTGAGGAGCGTGATGTGAGTGTGAGTGAGGAGCGTGTGTGAGGAGCGTGATGTGAGGAGCATGATGTGAGTGTGTGTGAGGAGCGTGATGTGAGGAGCGTGATGTGAGCGTGTGTGAGGAGCGTGATGTGAGTGTGAGTGAGGAGCGTGTGTGAGGAGCGTGATGTGAGGAGCGTGATGTGAGCGTGTGTGAGGAGCGTGATGTGAGCGTGTGTGAGGAGCGTGATGTGAGTGTGTGTGAGGAGCGTGATGTGAGTGTGTGAGGAGCGTGATGTGAGGAGCATGATGTGAGTGTGTGTGAGGAGCGTGATGTGAGGAGCATGATGTGAGTGTGTGTGAGGAGCGTGATGTGAGTGTGTGTGAGGAGCGTGATGTGAGCGTGTGTGAGGAGCGTGATGTGAGGAGCGTGTGTGAGGAGCATGATGTGAGTGTGTGTGAGGAGCGTGATGTGAGGAGCATGATGTGAGTGTGTGTGAGGAGCGTGATGTGAGGAGCGTGATGTGAGGAGCATGATGTGAGTGTGTGAGGAGCGTGATGTGAGGAGCGTGATGTGAGTGTGTGTGAGGAGCGTGTGTGAGGAGCGTGATGTGAGGAGCGTGTGTGAGGAGCGTGATGTGAGGAGTGTGTGAGGAGCGTGATGTGAGGAGCGTGTGTGAGGAGCGTGATGTGAGGAGCGTGATGTGAGGAGCGTGATGTGAGGAGTGTGTGAGGAGCGTGATGTGAGGAGCGTGATGTGAGGAGCGTGATGTGAGGAGCGTGATGTGAGTGTGTGTGAGGAGCGTGTGTGAGGAGCGTGATGTGAGGAGCATGATGTGAGTGTGTGTGAGGAGCGTGATGTGAGTGTGTGTGAGGAGCGTGATGTGAGTGTGTGAGGAGCGTGATGTGAGTGTGTGTGAGGAGCGTGATGTGAGGAGCGTGATGTGAGGAGCATGATGTGAGTGTGTGTGAGGAGCGTGATGTGAGGAGCGTGATGTGAGGAGCATGATGTGAGTGTGTGTGAGGAGCGTGATGTGAGGAGCGTGATGTGAGGAGCGTGATGTGAGGAGCGTGATGTGAGGAGCGTGTGAGGAGCGTGATGTGAGGAGCGTGATGTGAGGAGCGTGATGTGAGGAGTGTGTGAGGAGCGTGATGTGAGGAGCGTGTGTGAGGAGCGTGTGTGAGGAGCGTGATGTGAGGAGCGTGATGTGAGGAGCGTGATGTGAGTGTGTGTGAGGAGCGTGTGTGAGGAGCGTGATGTGAGGAGCATGATGTGAGTGTGTGTGAGGAGCGTGATGTGAGTGTGTGTGAGGAGCGTGATGTGAGTGTGTGAGGAGCGTGATGTGAGTGTGTGTGAGGAGCGTGATGTGAGGAGCATGATGTGAGTGTGTGTGAGGAGCGTGATGTGAGGAGCGTGATGTGAGGAGCATGATGTGAGTGTGTGTGAGGAGCGTGATGTGAGCGTGTGTGAGGAGCGTGATGTGAGGAGCGTGATGTGAGGAGCATGATGTGAGTGTGTGTGAGGAGCGTGATGTGAGCGTGTGTGAGGAGCGTGATGTGAGTGTGTGTGAGGAGCGTGATGTGAGCGTGTGTGTGAGCGTGTGTGAGGAGCGTGATGTGAGGAGCGTGATGTGAGCGTGTGTGAGGAGCGTGATGTGAGGAGCATGATGTGAGTGTGTGTGAGGAGCGTGATGTGAGGAGCGTGATGTGAGAAGCATGATGTGAGTGTGTGTGAGGAGCGTGATGTGAGGAGCGTGATGTGAGGAGCATGATGTGAGTGTGTGTGAGGAGCGTGTGTGAGGAGCGTGATGTGAGTGTGTGTGAGGAGCGTGATGTGAGTGTGTGTGAGGAGCGTGATGTGAGTGTGTGTGAGGAGCGTGTGTGAGGAGCGTGATGTGAGTGTGTGTGAGGAGCGTGATGTGAGTGTGTGTGAGGAGCATGATGTGAGTGTGTGTGAGGAGCATGATGTGAGTGTGTGTGAGGAGCGTGATGTGAGTGTGTGTGAGGAGCATGATGTGAGTGTGTGTGAGGAGCGTGATGTGAGTGTGTGTGAGGAGCGTGATGTGAGTGTGTGTGAGGAGCGTGATGTCAGTGTGTGTGAGGAGCATGATGTGAGTGTGTGTGAGAAGCATGATGTGAGTGTGTGTGAGAAGCATGATGTGAGTGTGTGTGAGGAGCATGATGTGAGTGTGTGTGAGGAGCATGATGTGAGTGTGTGTGAGGAGCGTGATGTGAGTGTGTGTGAGGAGCATGATGTGAGTGTGTGTGAGGAGCATGATGTGAGTGTGTGTGAGGAGCGTGACGTGAGGAGCGTGATGTGAGCGTGATGTGAGCGTGTGTGAGGAGCGTGTGTGAGGAGCGTGATGTGAGGAGCATGATGTGAGTGTGTGTGAGGAGCGTGATGTGAGTGTGTGTGAGGAGCGTGACGTGAGCGTGTGTGAGGAGCGTGTGTGAGGAGTGTGTGTGAGGAGCGTGTGTGAGGAGCGTGATGTGAACGTGTGTGAGGAGCGTGATGTGAGGAGCGTGATGTGAGGAGTGTGTGAGCGTGTGTGAGGAGCGTGATGTGAGGAGCGTGTGTGAGGAGCGTGTGTGAGGAGCGTGATGTGAACGTGTGTGAGGAGCGTTATGTGAGGAGCGTGATGTGAGGAGTGTGTGAGCGTGTGTGAGGAGCGTGATGTGAGGAGCGTGTGTGAGGAGCGTGATGTGAGGAGCGTGATGTGAGGAGCGTGTGTGAGGAGCGTGATGTGAGGAGCGTGTGTGAGGAGCGTGATGTGAGGAGCATGTGTGAGGAGCGTGTGTGAGGAGCATGTGTGAGGAGCATGTGTGAGGAGCGTGTGGATACTCACGGTACAGTCGATGCAGTGCTCAGACTGGCTGAACTGTTGCTCTCCAGCAGCATCATGGCCTGTTCGAGCTCCATCTTATTGTAGAAGGAGATGAGCTGCGGTTCCTGCGATCGCTCTCCAGCGATCAGACACCGCTTGATGTAACGCTTATTAAAGCGATTCAGCCTGCAGATGAACACGCATCAAAAATGAGAATGTTTACATGATCTGAAAAACAAAGTGATACTTTTAAAGGATTAGTTCAGCCAGTGAACAGCTGCCATCATTTACTCGTCCTCATGTCACCTGCACGCAGTTAAACGCGTCATCAGAGAAGGGTTAATTAATCAGCACTGTTGTGTTTGGCCTTCAAAAGTATTTCGGCCGAATCTGATTTTTTTTTTACTATGCTATCACTGTGTTTGACATTATTCTTTTGTGGAGCACAAAAGATAAAACCCACAGACCAAAATTTAAGTTATTCACTGTTCAAAGTTTCTGAGATCTGAGGCCTCCACAGTTCTTAACTCATTCGCAGATTAATCTGAATTGCGCGTATTTAAGAATCGATATGATTACTCTGATGTTTTCTGGAGAGCATCTGGTCACTGTATGGAAAAGCAGTGTGAACCTTCTGCTAAACGTCTCTGTTGTGTCTCACAGGCTTAGATTCACAATATGAGGGTAAAGAGTAAACCGTGACAGGATTTTCATTTTCAACTTTCTCTTCAATGCTAGTCTGAAACGCACTTGTCCCTCCAGTGATGATGTCCATAGTGTCCGCATACATCCTCTATTCCAGTTAGCAAAAGTTCCAGAAACTGCAGGAGACAAAAAACAGGAGCATTTAACATTTTAATCATCCATTAACCGTCCAGCAGTGATCAGGTATATTACCTGTGTGTGAATCTCCTCATTTATTGAAGTTTTACTTTGTTTCTTCTTCTTGACCGCCAGAAGGTCAACGAGGGGTCGAATCGTCATTCCCTAAAAAATCAACAGCAGGTTGATGGTGATCATGTGACGGAAGCCGATACGCAGAAACCATCGGCTACAGAATTTCCTACAACTGGATGCAGGGACGTGCACAGGGGGGTTGCTCAGGTTGCCCGGGCAACTGCCCATATGCCCTTCTCGACTCACGTTGCCCTTCCGAGGTGGAAAAAAAAAAAAAAATAAATCGTACAATGGATGCAGAATTTCACGTAGGCCTAGATAAAAAAAATAAATAAATAAAAAAAAAAAAAATCGCAAAGCCTCATTCACTTCCATATTCGGGCACCCGGTTAGGGGGAGGGCAAACTGGTTGGTAGGGGAGTGCCCTTTTTTTTTTAGGTCAGAGTTAGGTTATAATCAACGAAAACGAACGAAAAAACGAAAACTGCCCCTCAAAATTCCTGTGCACTAACTAAAATAAAATAAAATTATAGTTAAATGTCCTTAGTTTTCTGACTGGATGGATATTCTTCAGCTAAAGGGCGCAGGGAGTGAGAACGAGTCCGATTCTCTCACCTGCACAAACACAGTGAAGAAGATGACGGTGATGATGGCGGTCAAAACACTATTAAGAAAGTAAGGAATAATTGACACGGGCCGTGTCCTTCAGAGCAACTGGCAAAGTCATAAAGGGAGGGAGTGTCACTCTCACCTGCACAAACACAGAAGAAGATGACAGCAGGAACGCCAGCGAGAAGGCGATCGCGCCCCTCAAGCCCCCGTACGCCACAATGAACTGATCCTTACCACTCAGCTTCACCATGCGGTACTTATTAATGATGTACGTTAAACCGATCACACCTGCACGACAGACACACAAAACTCACCGCTTGCAGACACAGTCAACCTGGATAATACGCAGAACGGAGCAATAAAGGTACAAAACCTCAAAAATAAAATTCCTAGAATATACGGAGGAGCAAGACTGAATAAAATTGGTTGTTTTAAGGACGTCCTGTATACACAAATCCGCCGCGAACTCTATGGGCGCCGCCATCTTGCCTGCCGCCATTACTGCGTGCCTGCGAAGTGTGACGGAGTGACACTTGCCGGTGCCCTCTTAATGACATTTCAATTAAAGCGCATCCTGCTCATTAAAGAAAATGTCTGGTGAAAGGGAACATGGGTAGATGATGTCAGGCAGTGGCCAAAACTTACCGATAAAGGTAATTTATTGACAACATAATGTAATAATGTAAAAATGTAATGTAATGTAATTAAGAAGTGTATTAATTGATGACAACAATAAAACCGAACGCTGTCATTACTAGCTGTGTTGCTAATATGTTCACAAGCTTAAGTTTCAAATAATTATTAGGCCATCCTTAAAAATATTCTTGTTTGCCATAACCCGACCGACCCTGTCAATTTAGGACCGATCCAATTAATTATTTTTTCCCCTTTTAGTCCGACCGACTTGCCGATTGTAATTGCGTTAAGACCCACGGATTTTTTTTTTTACTCTTCAAACAGCTAATACAAATGCAATAAAATGTGAGACACACGCAATTGACGCTTTTCACACGCTCTCACGCCACACATCCATTTTCTCACGCACAGAAAAATCGCGAAGTAAAGAGGACACAGAGACCGACAGACTAGACAGAGCAGGTTACTTATGATAGAAAAAAATCTCAGCTCTCAGATTCTGTCAATTTTATTACGAAATTCAAACAATAAATACCGTTTGGTGCTTGTAAATGTGACATGCTAGAAATACAGATTAAAAATATTACAACATCAAACGACGTATAATGTTATGTTCTTGTAAACATGTTTTTCAAATGGATTTATGTATTCACACTTACCTTTGTCTGAGGTAAATCTCTCAGAAATGACCGAACGCTGTCAGCTAGCAGCCCTCACACAGAACCTGTTTTGGCTGATATGTGTACTGTATTACATCTTTATTATATTTTTACTTATATCATTAAATAAAGTTGTTATTATAATAAAAAATGCATTATATTTAAATTGTTATTTTTAAATAATACTGCCAGCTGATAGGGCTCTCTGTATGTTTACAGCATTAAGTTAGGTGAGTTGTTTTTTTCTTGAGAAAAATTAATGCCAACCTTGTGTAGCCTAGCTAATATTTATCAAATGAGTCAATATTAAATCAAATCACAATAATAATTAAATAATAATAATTGAATAAAAATAATAAAAAAGTGTAGCTTACCAGAAATTGTAGCCTACCATGTAAACATTGTAACATGTCACTAAACCTAATAAAATTCAGCTTAGTTACTAAAATGTTTTGACAATCACAATACACTTAATGTGATGCAATAAAAAATTTTTTTTTACATTTTTTACGACCTACCGACCATTTTTTATTTTTTTTGGCTGTTATGGCAAACCAAAATATTTTTAAGGATGGCCTTAGCCACGACCAGTTGTAGCAATAAAATACATGTTCTTATAGGTATTCAAGATTATTTTATTAATCATCTGGCATGCGATGAGCCACCTCGGTTATGTGTTTCATCCACTTTTGACGCACATCTTGGTCCTCCGCTCGACCAGGAACTCTAAAAAAACTGAGGTTTTATTCCAGGCCTGTAGTTTTGTGCTGTTGTTAAAACAACCAACCACACAACACGCTCTGCCCGGCATCACTGGACAGCATAGGTACTAAAAAAACTATATAGCTAACATCTGCTACAGCCTACGGGACCAACACGCTACTTCTGCTACTTCCTTAGCAGCAAGGCACGCAGTAATGGCGGCGCTGCTTTACTTCCGTGTTTCGCCGGATTTGTCTATACTGTGGTTGTCAGAATTATTGGCACCCTTGGTAAATATGATCAAAGATGACTGTAAAAATAAATCTGCATTGTTTATCCTTTTGATCTTTAATTCATAAAATTAGCAAAAATCTAACCTTCTTTCATTGAAGGACAAGAATTGAAAGTGGTGAAAAAAAAACAAAAAAAAAACACATTATGAAATAAATGTTTTTCTCCAAAACATGTTGGCCACAATTATTGGCACCCCAAAATATCTCTCAAGTATATTCCCATTCATATTTACATTTTTTTTTAGCACAGGGTGATCATGAACATGATATTGTCCAGCCATGACTTCCTGTTCCACAGGAGTATAAACATGAGGAAAAACAAAGGCCAAATTCCCTTAATCATTCATCACAATGAGAAAAACCAAAGAATATAGTTCTGATGTGCAGCAAAAGATTGTTGAGCTTCACAAAATAGAAAGTGACTGTAAGAAAATAGCTAAAGCATTGAAAATCCCCATTTCCACCATCAGGGCAATAATTAAGAAGTTCCAATTAACTAAAGATGTTACAAATCTGCCTGGAAGAGGACGAGTGTCTAAATCATCCTAATGCGCGGTGAGGAGGAAAGTTTGAGTGGCCAAAGACTCTCCAAGGATCACAGCTGGAGAATTGCAGAGATTAGTTGAGTCTTGAGTCTCAGAGAGCCTAAAAAAATGATCAAACAGCACCTACATCCCCACAAGATGTTCGGGATGGGTTTCAAGAAAAATCCTCTGCTCTCATCCAGAAACAATCTCCAGCATATTCAGTTGTCAGACAAGACTGGAACTTCAAACGGGACGAGCTTCTATGGTCAGATGAAACTAAAAAAAAGAGCTTTTTGGATAAAAAGTACCCCATGCCCACGGTCAAATATACTGCTGGATCTTTAATGTTGTGGGCTTATTTTTCTGCTGGAGGTCCTGGACATCTTGTTTAGATACATGGTATCATGGATTCTATCAAATACCAACAGATAAAAAAAAAAATCTAAACCTGACCGCTTCTGCTAGAAATCCAATAATGGGCCGTGGTTGGATCTTCCATCAGGACAATGATCCAAAACAAACATCAAAACCAACACAAAAATGTGTCACTGATCACAAAATGAAGCTTCTGCCATGGCCATCCCAGTTCCCTGACCTGAACCCTAAAGAGAATGAGTGGAGTGAACTGAAGAGAAGAAGCACCAACATGGAGCAGGAATCTGAAGGATCTGGAGAGATTCTGCATGAAGGAATGATCTCTGATCTCTGGTCAGGTGTTCTCCAAACTCATCAGGCATTATAGAAGAAGACTCAGAGCTGTTCTCTTGGCAAAAGGAGGTTGCAAAATGTATTGAATAAAAGGGTGCCAATAATTGTGGCCAACGTGTTTTTGGAGAAAAACATTTATTTCATAATATGACCCCCCCCCCACACTTTTAATTCTTTTCCTTCAATGAAAGGTTAGATTTTTGTAATTTTATGAATTAAAGATCAAAAGGATAAACAATGCAGATTTATTTTTACAGTCATCTTTGATCATATTTACCAAGGGTGCCAATAATTCTGACCACCACTGTAGTTGGGATCAGACAGATTTTTTTGTTTTGATATGTTTTTGATAGAGTCTCTTCAGCTCTTTTCAGCATCATTACTCCAGTCTTCAGTGTCACATGATCCTTCAGAAATCATTCTGATATGATGATTTGATGCTCAAGAAACATTTATGATTATTATCAATGTTGAAAACAGTTGTGCTGCTTCATATTTTTGTGGAAATTTTATTTTTCAGGATTCTTTGATGAATAAAAAGATCAAAAGAACAGCACCTCAAACCTTTGAACGCTAGTGTTTATGGACACTGAGCACCTCCAAGAAAACATGACAAGCATTTGACAAATAAACCGACGAGAGTCATTAGATGTGCTCGATGAACTCAAGAGGCGCTCACCCAGAACCCTGGACAGCAGACAGAGGACGATGGTGATGGTGACAAACGTCCAGTTCCAGGCATGCGGCCCGGCCACCGTCGACACGCCCAAGAAGATGAAGATCAGCGTCTCGCTCACGCTGCTCCACATCTTCAGGAAGTATTTGATGGTGGTGTAGGATTTGTGGGAAATGTTGGCCTCCACGTACGGCCGCATGACCACGCCACACGCGATGAGTCTGGAACAGAAACCACAACATGAGACACGAGCTCGGAGACTCTGGGCTCATTTCCAGAGGGAACGGCAGACTCACGCCATGATGCCGGACAGGTGGAAGACCTCGGCGGACAGATACGCCATGTAACTGTACAGGAAGACGAACAGCGGCTCGATCACACGCGTGTGTGAGGTGAAGCGCGAGGTGAAGGCCGCCAGCACGCCGTACACGCCGCCCACCATGACTCCGCCCAGCGACACCACAAAGAAACACACAACTCCCAGAAACACGTCGACCGCCGACACTTCGCCCACGTGCGCGAACTCCTCGAACAGGTGGTACAGGACCTGAAGGAAACACACACTTACTGTAGGTCAGGTATAAACAATGACCTCCCTCAAAATCCTCGTCCGGGTCACACGTCACTAGAAGAAAGATATTTACAAGAAGGAAATGAACATGAAGGACCTTTGACCTTTGCTGTGTGACTCTGATGATGTGATGTCAGTTGAACCCTGATGGCTGATGGGATTGATTGACGACTGTGACGATCAGACAGGAAACACGAGGCGAGCGTTCTCTGATCGCCGCACATTTTAAAACATTTCGTTACTAAAGTGAGAGTTATTCAATTTCTGTAAGTAATATTTATTTAAATGTAAAACAATAAATAAAGAGTTTAGATTCTAAATACGAGCGTAGTGACGGACAGCAGAGCTGCACGATTCGTGGAAAAAAATTTAACTAATTTTTCTGATTAAACTTTTGATTGTGTTTTTTTTCTTTAATTCCAGGTTTGCGGTGTTTGTTTGTAGGGCGTTTGTCAGGACTGTGTTCACTGCTGCGGCTCTGTGACGTTTCATCATCAGAGTCACTGACTGAAACACAACGCTGTACTGATAATCAAACAGATCAACTTCTGACGAGGGACTGTTTGGGAAACATCCTTCTGGAAGGATTCTCTCACCACGGTCACAGCGTCGTTCAGCAGAGACTCTCCGAACACCAGGATGTGCAGCAGCTCGTTGATGTGGATCTCCTCGAAGACGGCGAGCACCGCCACCGGATCCACGGCCGACACGATGGATCCGAACAGCAGGCAGGACAGCAGGTCCACTGAGGCCAGACGGCCGCCATCCAGACGGCACACGCCGTACAGCACCACGCCCATGAAGGCGGCGTTCCACAGCGTCCCGACCACCGCGAACATCAGGATGGTGCCGACGTTCTCGGAGAAGGGCTGGATGGGCAGGAAGTAGCCGGCGTCCAGGATGATGGGCGGCAGCAGACACAGGAAGAAGAGCTGCGAGTCGAGAACTGGCGGCTTCTCGCCCAACACACGGATCAAACCGCCCACCAGCAGCCCGACCACGATCAGCAGACAGCTCTCGGGAACAACGCCGGATAGACGCGGGATCAGATGGAAGCCTGACGAGAGACACACACACACACACACACATAATCACTGTCAAATGTAATAATTTAAGCAGCACCATTTAAAAAAACAAAAACAAAAAAAACAAAAAAACATACTTTGAGCAAAACACTTTAGAACAAAAAGAGTCCTCAAATTATAACCCAACAACATCATTTCACATCTATTGTACAAAATATTTACTCAAAATTCACAGACAATTTTGTGTAAAAATCAAACACAATGTTTTCATATGACATGTTTGGAAACATCCCGTGTGCTTCTGTTGACATGACAAACACCCACAGACAACGTGTGAGAGGGTGTGTGTGTGTGTGTGTGTGTGTGTGTGTGTGTGTGTGTGTGTGAGTGAGTGTGCCTAACGCCTGGACACACTTGACCGACTCTGTGTTTCTGCTTAAATGAGATTTTTAGACTAATATCATTAATCAGTATATGATTAACTCACTGTAACAGGAGTCAATGATACTCAATGTCACCCTCTTAAATGCAGTTGAAGCTCTAGTGAAGGAGAAGCAGCATGACGTCACACACGTTCCTCCTTCACCTGTGTTCAAACACATCCCAGAATGCACCTCTTGAAAGTAAGCAGAGCTGCAATCGAGAAAAAGCTCAAATATAAGAGAGGTTTCATCGGTCACATGTTTTGATCAGGACATCATTCCTATATTGTCATGAGTTTTCCTCACTAGTGTGATAAAATGTGGGAAACATAATAATAAAGAATGAGTAGAGAGAGAGAAGTAATGAGCTCTCTTTCTCTCACACACACACACACACACACACACACACACACACACCGCTATGGAGTCAAATTAATGCCTTAAAGTTTTGCACAAAAATAAAGTTTTGCAAAACAAAAAAAAGAATTGAGCAATAAAAAAATGTTTTGCAAACAAAAATAAAGAATTGCAAAAGGAAAAATAAAGTATTGAGCGGAAAAAAATAAGTTTTGCAAACAAAAATAATAAATTGCAAAATAAAATAAAGTAGTGCAAAAATAAAAATATAATCAATTACAAAAATCAATGACAGCTGTAATCCTATTTTATCTTTGCCACATATTTTTCATGCTCAAACCTACTAAATCATTTGCAACGCTCATTTTATTCTGCGTTTCAGTCAAGCGTGCGCTCACGATACCGGTTTTCCTTTGCGCTGCACTTTTCTGTGCGGTTCTCTTTATGGCACTGGTTTGACGTGGGGGTGGAGTCAAGAAACGGGGGCACGCCCCCACGAAATGCATTGGAGGGGAACGTAATCGGCGACAGGTGAAATAATTCTTTGATATGGTTAAAAATAATGAATGGTTTGTTTTTGTTGGTTTGTTTAGCATATGTTGTCACCGATTACGACCCCCTCCAATGCATTTCTTATAGTAATATGACCCGTTGCGCTCTGTCTCACTGCCTGTATCCACTTTTGTGTCCTTATACATTCGTTTTTTGGGGTCGACAGCTTATAAAAACTTATTTCTGGGTTTTTTAGCTTGTTAGCTGTGCACCTTGTCACAGCAGCTTTTAGGCATTGTTCTGTTTTTTGTAATGAGTCAGAAAAGACGAGAAGGCAGCCTCACGCAATACAAAGTCAGTGGAGACGGTTGGATTGTTTTTCCCCCGGTGGGCGTGGTTTTCAGATTATAATAAATGCGCTCTGTCTATATGCTTGATCTGTTCTGTTGCGATCTGCGTCTCCTGCCGATGACGTGTTTCGCGGCGGCGTGCCCCCGTTTCTTGACTCCACCCCCACGTCAAACCAGTGCCATAAAGAGATCCGCGCAGAAAAGTGCAGCGCAAAGGAAAACCGGTATCGTGAGCGCGCGATTGACTGAAACGCAGAATAAAATGAGCGTTGCAAATGATTTAGTAGCAGGGACGTGCACAGGGGGGTTGCTCAGGTTGCCCGGGCAACTGCCCATATGCCCTTCTCGACTCACGTTGCCCTTCCGAGGTGGAAAAAAATAAATAAATAAATCGTACAATGGATGCAGAATTTCACGTAGGCCTAGATAAAAAAAAAAAAAAAAATCGCAAAGCCTTATTCACTTCCATATTCGGGCACCCGTCCGAAAGTGAAAGTCAGTAGGGGAAGGGCAAACTCTGTTTACGTGGCTGCAGCGCTGCACGCGACCGGCACCTGAGCTGAGCCTGCATGAGCGGCACTAGAAGGAGATTGTCGCGGTTGTCGGGTGAGACGACTTAACGTTGTCGGAAAGGTGAGTTAGGTTATAATCGTTAACGAAAACGAACGAAAAAACGAAAACTAGGTGGGGAAAAAAAATCGTCGTTAACTGAAATAAAAATAAAAACGAGGCATTACAAAAAAAACGATAACTAGCCAAAACTGTAATGTGTGTTTGGCAAAACTAACTAAAATAAAATAAAATTATAGATTAAATGTCCTTAGTTTTCGTCTTTGTCAATGTCTTTCATAGAGCAAACGTTCAGCTGCATTTCATTTCCCTGCGTCTCTCACTCACGCGTCTCTCACATACTCGCGCGCGCACACCACGCCTCCCCTCCGTGCACACCGCGCGCGCGCCTCCATGAGAACGAGTGTTGGAAGCAAGTTCGCGAAAGGTTGGTATCTCGTGAAAACCTTTACACAATCACACATTAAAAAGTGGTATAAAAATATTTTTAATTCTGAATATAATTGTGTCAGTGTGTTAATGTCGACCTGAGAAGCGATTGCTACTTTAGAAAGTTAACTAGACGCAAGTTTGAGGTAAAACGCACTTGGGTTGTCGATGTCAAAACACTATTTAAGCTGCGATTCAAGTAAGGAATAATTGACGACGGGCCGTTGAATTATTAGAGGGGGGGTTAGGGGAGTGCCCTTTTTTTAGGTCAGAGCAACTGCCCCTCAAAATTCCTGTGCACGTCTCTGTTTAGTAGGTTTGAGCATGAAAAATATGTGGCAAAGATAAAATAGGATTACAGCTGTCATTGATTTTTGTAATTGATTATATTTTTATTTTTGCACTACGTTATTTTATTTTGCAATTTATTATTTTTGTTTGCAAAACTTATTTTTTCTGCTCAATACTTTATTTTTCCTTTGCAATTCTTTATTTTTGTTTGCAAAACATTTTTTATTGCTCAATTCTTTTTTTTTTTTTTTTGCAAAACTTTAAGGCATTAATCCATACACCGCCCGCAGGCTCACACACACACACTCACACACACACACTCAATTCATTTCAAAGTGCTTTGTTGGCATGACAATTGTTACAATGTATTGCCAAAGCATTTTATATTTTTTTCTAACATCAACATACAGTGAATCACATGTACATAAATACAAACATAAAAAGTAAGTAGAATAACCAATTAACATTTTAGAATTCTATGAACAATTTATAGTTCTCTCTGTGTGTGTGTGTGTGTGTGTGTGTCAGTGTTTGAGCTCTATCTCCTCGCACACACACACACTTGTCACTGCAGCTGGAGACTCAGATAAACTCTCATAATGAGGTCAGAGAGAAAAAGCGCCTCTCACAACAAACACACCCTGAACTAACACGAACAAATAAAATTTTAAAATGTTTTATCTCTGTTCGACAGAAACTCACTTCATAAAGTTCACAGTTTCAAATCAAACTCTAAACCTGTTGCCAAAACAAACAGCAGATGAGCAACATTCACTGATGTTAAATAATCCTCACAATATTCGTGATTAATTGATATAATCATCATCACCCAATGAACGCTTTGATATTCAGGTGTTTAAAAGTAAAACTGATGGAATTGAGTTTCTCACCCAGCTTCATGAGGGACGCGAGCAGAATCCAGAGCGAGACCTCGAACGGCATCTGAACATAATCATAATTAATCGATATGACTGGAAAAACTCTCTGATCACGAGGATCCGAATGATTCTGATCACAAAACACCATTCCGCAGCAGAAGCCCAGCAGCAGCAGCATCTTCATCTTCGTCTTCATCCTCATCTTCACTCACAGACGAACAAACTCCAGGAGCGCGTGCTTCATCCTGACAGCGCGAGACACACTGAACCCGTTCATCTGCGACGTCATCAAACACAGACAGTCGCGTGGATTATGGGTCTCCAGTGATGAGATAAATAAACACAATACAAACATATCTATAAATATATGTAATTAATCATCCATGTGCATTTATAAAATGTATTATTGTTAAAATAAATATACAATTGAAATTGTTTACATTTACTAATAGAAATTATGCACACACATAATAAACATTCATTTATCTGAATTATCAAACAATCAATAAGATCTACAGTTCTGATGAGGGACTTTGTCGCTTCGAGTCACCACTAGATGTCGTAGTTTCGCTCGTGTGTTCACGCGTTCCTTCGTGGTGTTGAACTTTAGTCAGAGAAACGTTGAGCAGACAGCGATGTTCACTCTCTACATGCTGTTTTCATTCGTTTTCATCTTCAATCTATTCCCGAAGGATGAACTCTAATCCTGCTCTACATATTCTGATTCCAGAAGCTGTTTATGTCACTATCTCAACTTCCGGTTCATGCAGACTTTAATGTCCAGTAATATTACTGACACTATCAGATTAAACTAAAACACGATCTGAATATAATGTCTTCTGTAGATCTGCTTCACAGCAGAATCTTTACAAGTTTACATCTCTGATTCTGTCATTTTCATAACCGTGAAGCTGCTCTGAAATGACCTGTACCGTATAAATAAAGAAATAAAGCTGACTGGACATTAAATAAACAGTTTTTTGTTCTGCTCTTATTTTATTAGTCATTAGTAAAAATGCTGCTCGCACAATCATCATGGATAACATTCAGCGTTAGTGATGTGATGTGGACAGAAGAAGTGATGGTCAGCGGTGATTTCAGCACACTGACGTCGAGTTAGCAGTCGTGATCTTGACACGAGCTAAGACTGTCCGCTTCGCCCCGGAGATCAGCGTTCACAAGCACACAGCAGCTCAAAGCACAGAAGCAGTTAGCGTGGATACATGCGCCGGAGTTAGTAAAGCAGAACCCCAGTGCTTTCTCTTAATCTATTATGATGATGCTGTCTCAAACACCCGGAGTAAACATGTAAAGCTGCGCTGTAGGAGTAAAGACTGCTGATCATGTCTCTGAGCAGCGGTGTGTGTGTGATGTGTGAAGGGCTTCAGTTTCTCTGTACTCTCTCAGGGTTTATTGATCCGAGACGGCGTCTTGAGTCTCGGGTCCCTCGAGGGCCGGTTCTGACGGCGCGTCGGGGCCGCCGGTGCTCCGGTGTTCCTCCTGCAGCCGCTTGAACTCCTGACACACACACACACACACACACACAAGAATGAATGAGAGATGCTCGAGAACACGACAATCTGCGTCAGGAGGAAGATTTCAGACCTTGAAGACGCTGTAGTTTGACGTTCTGGCCACGTAATTCCTCCAGGCCTCGGCCGCGATCTCTCTCTGCTTATGAGTGAAGCCGATCTGGAAAACACTCGAATGCTGATCAAACGCACACCAAACACTGCGCAGGAGATACGAACGACAGAACTGCGTGTGATTGGTCAGTTTTACCTCTTTATACAGCAGCCTCTCCTCCTGCAGCTCCTCCTGCCGCTGACGGCCCACAATGCTTTGCTGCAGAGAGCGCACGTTCTCGGCCGTGTCTTCACCGACCCGCCGGAGGCTCTTCAGGGCTTCTTCGTCGGACGAGACGGGCGTCGCTCCCTCGTTCCACAGCTCGACCGACACCTCGTGTAAAACTTCGGCCACCTGTGAAGCGGGAACATTAGCAGCGATCTCACTCGTTAATGCCAGCGAGACCGACGGGTCGCCACGCTTACCTTAAAGTCCAGGTATCGGCGGACGATGCTGAGCGTGACGAGATCTTCAGCGCTCAGACCCGACAGCCGCTCAAATCCTGCAGATCAGCAGCGATAACCATTTCAAGCAGTAATTTAAACTACAAGCTACAGTGTTTAATCATCATGATAATCTGCATTTTAAATCCATGACCAGATTCAGATTCACTGAAATGAACCGGACTGTCCAAAATGACTAACGGGTTCAGGAGTGAGTTTGATACACTGACATTTCCACATTCAGACATGCTGCTGGTGATGAACGTTTGATTTTACTTCAGAAACTGTGCTGTTTCATCTACTGCCACACTGACAGTTCTCTCGTACCCAGTTTACAGAAGATGCAGTAGATGTTTGCACGCAGGGTTTCTGACACGTCCCTGACCGCAGCACTGACGTCACGTGACGATGATGACGATTCATCCTGATGCCGAGACACCATCGGCCGCTTCACATCTGTTAGAGAGAGAGAGAGAGTCTGAAAAGAGCAGCTGCTCGCTCACTTTGGAGAGAAGAAAGCAAGTGTAAGATGAGGCTTTCTGAACGGACGGCTCGACTGAGAAAGGTCCATTTTGATTTCATGTTCACTTTAGCGATTCTCAGCCGAACACTCTGTGCTTCACTATGAAAAACATCAGACTAATTCAGTCTTCTGACATTTGTTGATTGCATTAACCCATATCGTAATTGGTTTTATTTTGACTGCAGCCCTATTTACTCATTTATTAAAATTGTACATTTTATGATTTAATTCATTATAAGCTTTTAATTAAAGCTGCAGTCCGCAACGCCACTGGTGATTAAATCTAACGATCGTTTAGCTTGGATCATGTCAAACCATGCAAATGATTATTATTGTTATACATTGTACTCAAATTGTTAATGTTAACAACCTCAGCATTGCGTGACTGTGTGTATTTAGTGTGTATTTCAGTTTCTGTACAGTATAATAATATCTTTGTCCATTTGTCATACCATAACATCTGCCATCAATATGATAAGTTTAATTATTACAGCTGCTGTTAGAAAAAGCTATAATGATCCTGCAGCATCCTCACATGATAAATCTACTAGCTGGGACTCGTTCTTCACGTGAACAGACGTGACGTAATGACGCAAAGACGAACGGCTGCATGCTCCAGTTTCCCACAGAAACCCCCCAGTACTCATATTATAAAACATTATTACAAGCTTACCGTTGTGAATCGGGCTAAGGTAAGGAGAGAGCTTTGAACACTGGCTGGTTGTGTATTTGCTGTACATACATGTTTATTGTACATAAATTAATTTTGGATCATTTTTAACCAAAAAGTTACAGACTGCAGCTTTGACTCATTCGGGAAACCCTCGGTCAATCCCTACGGCAGTGTTTAAAGCCCTGACCCGTGAAGCTTGATGTGATTGATGTGTCCGTACCCGCGATCATCCCGTGCCGGTCTCGCGTCACGCCCGTATCCTCCTCCTCCCTCCTCCAGATCTGCAGCAGGAGCTGCGGTGCGCTGGTGTCTCCCTCGCCGCGCCAGCACTGCGCGCTCGCAACGGCCTGCGGATTCTCACACAGCTCCAGCAGAGTCCCGACGAGCGCGATCAGCATGTGTCTGGGGCTCCGCTGCACGTCACACACCGGTCAAACACACACCGGTCAAACACACGCCGGTCAAACACACACACCGGTCAAACACACACACACCGGTCAAACACACGCCGGTCAAACACACACGGGTCAAACACACACACCGGTCAAACACACACACACCGGTCAAACACACGCCGGTCAAACACACACACACACCGGTCAAACACACACACACCGGTCAAACACACACACCGGTCAAACACACGCCGGTCAAACACACACACCGGTCAAACACACACACCGGTCAAACACACACCGGTCAAACACACACACCGGTCAAACACACACACACCGGTCAAACACACACGCCGGTCAAACACACACGCCGGTCAAACACACACACACCGGTCAAACACACACCGGTCAAACACACACACACCGGTCAAACACACACACCGGTCAAACACACACACCGGTCAAACACACACACACCGGTCAAACACACACACCGGTCAAACACACACACCGGTCAAACACACACCGGTCAAACACACACACCAGTCAAACACACACACCGGTCAAACACACACACCGGTCAAACACACGCACCGGTCAAACACACGCGCCGGTCAAACACACACCGGTCAAACACACACACACCGGTCAAACACACACACCGGTCAAACACACACACCGGTCAAACACACACCGGTCAAACACACACACCGGTCAAACACACACACACCGGTCAAACACACACCGGTCAAACACACACACCGGTCAAACACACACACACCGGTCAAACACACACGCCGGTCAAACACACACACCGGTCAAACACACACACACCGGTCAAACACACACCGGTCAAACACACACACACCGGTCAAACACACACACCGGTCAAACACACACACCGGTCAAACACACACACCGGTCAAACACACACACACCGGTCAAACACACACACCGGTCAAACACACACACCGGTCAAACACACACCGGTCAAACACACACACCAGTCAAACACACACACCGGTCAAACACACACACCGGTCAAACACACACACCGGTCAAACACACGCGCCGGTCAAACACACACCGGTCAAACACACACACACACACCGGTCAAACACACACACCGGTCAAACACACACACCGGTCAAACACACACCGGTCAAACACACACACCGGTCAAACACACACCGGTCAAACACACACACACCGGTCAAACACACACACCGGTCAAACACACGCACCGGTCAAACACACGCACCGGTCAAACACACGCACCGGTCAAACACACACACCGGTCAAACACACACCGGTCAAACACACACCGGTCAAACACACACACACCGGTCAAACACACACACCGGTCAAACACACACACCGGTCAAACACACGCACCGGTCAAACACACGCACCGGTCAAACACACGCACCGGTCAAACACACGCCGGTCAAACACACGCACCGGTCAAACACACGCCGGTCAAACACACACACCGGTCAAACACACGCCGGTCAAACACACACACCGGTCAAACACACGCCGGTCAAACACACACACCGGTCAAACACACACACCGGTCAAACACACGCACCGGTCAAACACACACACCGGTCAAACACACGCACCGGTCAAACACACGCCGGTCAAACACACGCACCGGTCAAACACACGCCGGTCAAACACACACACCGGTCAAACACACACACCGGTCAAACCCTCATTCACACACTCAGGCTGAATGTTCTCACCTGCAGCAGCTGAAGGAGCAGATCAACGCCACGTCCCGCCACAAACGCATCCTCCGTACCGAAACCGCCCACAACACATGACCTGCTCAGAAGAAGAAGTCATATTTAGCATGAAGTAAATGCGAGGAGTTTTTCTGTAAATGGAAAAGCCTCATTCTTTACTGTAAACATGTTCAGCCTCTATCAGAGCGAGATAAACGCGTCTCACCAAACGCAGTCGACGGTGGACAGCAGCAGTTTATTATGACCCAAACCGCTGAAGATCAGAGCCGCGTCCAAACTCAAATACTGAATCAGCATCTCCACACCGTCACTGCCGAACAGCTCCTGGACACACGTGTGCGTGTTTAAAGTGTTCGTGATCGTATGTATGATATAAGCGTGACGTGTCTCACCTTCCTGTGCACGTCTCCCTCACAGAGGACAGACAGAATGAACTGGGAGTCTATCTGGATCTCCAGAGAGACGGCATCCTCGTCCTCCGGCCTCGCTGTGAACCAGCGCAGCACGCCTCCACACACACACACACACACACACACACACACACACAGTTAATCTTCAGTATTTCAGCAGTGAGCGCTGCGATTCGACCACACTCACCCAAGAGCTGCCCGATCGCCCCCTGATCGCAGAGATCCTGCCGGAGCGGCTCGCTGTCCAGAGACACCACGGATCGGAGCACACGGACGCAGTACCTCATCTGAGCCTTCTTCCCGCCCCGCCCACCGGTGCCATGGAAACTGTGACCCCGCCCACTGAAGGAGTCTGACCAGAGAGCGATGAAGAGACCGATCGTAACAAAGTACATCTTTTTGTACGTTTTTTGATCTGTTTGAGCCCATGGAAATGTGTCCGTTTGTACGGAAGGATATTTGAGGTAAAATAACGTAAATGAATACGCATGCAGCTTCAAATGATATAATAGTGTGTCTACATCGAGTTTCTCTTGACATGTCAACACATTTTGCCGCATGTGGCATCTGTATGTTGTATTTTTATATTATTTGTCACCACATATTTATAGAAATTTTCTTTTACCTCACTTGTTTGCACACATTTCCTAATCCTCACTTAAACTGATATTTTAGTGTATTGAAGTTCAATGTTTCAATAGTGTTTGATAATTGTTGGTAATAAAATAAAATAGTTCTTTTTGCATATGTCTGCACTAATCTTTCTTATGACTAGAATTATTTATAAACATGGTTCATCAATCTGTACTTTTAATATTTAAGTACATAAAAAAAAAAAAAAAAATCAAGTCTTTTGTATTTTTACTGAAAATTGAAAATGAAAATGAGTAATATTTACTCAAGTACTCGTCCTCCAGTGGAACTGAAAGAGTGAATCAGTACTTCTGTTGCTCTCGTGTCTTAATGTGGATTTGAAACAGAAGAAGATGCCGTACCGTCCTGCAGACACCAGTCCAGCAGCAGCAGCAGGCAGGTGTTAGCCTGACACGTCATGTAGTCGTCCAGCATCAGAGGAGCCAGAGAGGTCAGAGCGGCCAACGCCTGCAGCTGCAGCTCCTCCTGCTGGCTGGAGGTCCAACTGCGTCTGCCGCTCTGGGCCTCGGAGGATCTGGGCTTGATCAGGAGCATCAGGCCGAGCATGACGCGGCTCTCCTTAAACAGCTGTTTAGCACACACACACACACACACACACACACACACACTCTGAGGGGACAGGTTTCTCAGGGCTCACACAAAAATAACATGTTTCTAACCCCTTTCCTTCTTCACGCTCACAGTATGTTTCCACTGTACATCTCTCTTTGTGCTCCACAGGAGGAGGTTTAAAGGTTTTAATGAGTGTGTGACAGTCTGTGAGCTGTTGTGTAATAACGTCATCTCACCTGCAGGGCGGCCAGATCTTTCGACAGGACGACAATCACATTCAGCAAGAGCTTCTTCATCTCAAAGTCCTCATGGTTGAAGGACAGCTTGAGGTTTCGCACCAGAGGATTGTGGCTCTTCACTGAGAAACACGAGTTCACAGAGCTTCATTCGAGGTCACGGAGCTGAGCGAACGCTCGTGAAAAACACCAATACTTACGCTCGGGGAACGTGACGAACAGCGCGAGATGCTTGACGAAGCCGCTCTCCTGAAACACACAGAGAGCTCATGAAGAAGAGCGAAGGACGAAGGTTAGGGCGGTGAGGACGGAGGGACTCACGATCAGAGGAGCGCTGGGGTTTGATGCGATCAGAGACAGCAGCACCAGCAGGTCGTTCCTCAGCTGACGATCGTAATGCCGGAAACCGTTCAGAAGCTGATGGAGAAACGCTTCTTTCAAAGATCTGCCATACAGAAGAGAAACAACAGGATCATTTAGAGGCAGCGTTCAGATTAGGGCTGCACGATTAATCGCATGCTATTCTCACGCGCATTTCGTCAGTAAAGCCGGTTCCCTGATTACCGCTAAATCGCCATCACCTGCTTTCAAATGAAGCGGCATTTAATAGACAGAGCCGTAGGTCACTGAAAAGCCACGCAATATCGCGTTCATATCGCAGATGAATCGCCTGCGATAATGAACGCGATATTGCGTGGCTTGTCCGTGAACTACGGCTCCGTCTATTAAAAGGCGCTCCGTTTAAAAACAGGTGATGGCGATTTAGCGGTAATCAGGGAACCGGCTTTACTGACGAAATGCGCGTGAGAATAGCATGCGATTAATCGTGCAGCCCTAGTTCAGATTCCCACGTGCTCATTAACATCTGACCCTGACGAACCCTGACGCTGACCTCTCGAGAGAACGCTCACGCTCAGCTCATATCTGAAGAGGCACAGCACATGCTGGTTATGAATCATTGTGTTTCAGTCATTCATCTTCTGTGTATTTACTGCATATTTGTGTCGATGAACATTTATCGCCCTTCCGTAACTCTCGATGAACGCCTCTGAACATTGAACCTTTGGTCATGTGATCATAGACTCACGCGATGCAGTCGGTGTTGCTGAGCTGAGCCGTCACCTCTTCTCCAGAGCCGTTCTCCAGGAGGTTCCACAGGATCTCGGAGGAGCGGA
>NC_063052.1:43803302-43920802 GCF_018812025.1 Megalobrama amblycephala | reverse complement strand
ATCATCTGTCTGTTCTTCTGTCTGATCATCTGTCTGTTCTTCTGTCTGATCATCTGTCTGTTCTTCTGTCTGATCATCTGTCTGTTCTTCTGTCTGATCATCTGTCTGATCATCTGTCTGTTCTTCTGTCTGTTCTTCTGTCTGTTCTTCTGTCTGTTGATCTTCTGTCTGATCATCTGTCTGTTCTTCTGTCTGATCATCTGTCTGTTCTTCTGTCTGATCATCTGTCTGTTCTTCTGTCTGATCATCTGTCTGTTCTTCTGCATCATCTGTCTGTTCTTCTGTCTGATATCTGTCTGTTCTTCTGTCTGATCATCTGTCTGTTCTTCTGTCTGACGGATACGAGACGTTCTGTCTGATCATCTGTCTGTTCTTCTGATCATCTGTCTGTTCTTCTGTCTGATCATCTGTCTGTTCTTCTGTTTCATCTGGACCATCATCTGCAATGGATCATCTGTCTGTTCTTCTGTCTGATCATCTGTCTGATCTTCTGTCTGATCACTGTCTGATTATCTGTCTGTTCTTCTGTCTGATCATCTGTCTGTTCTTCTGTCTGATCATCTGTCTGTTCTTCTGTCTGATCATCTGTCTGATCATCTGTCTGTTCTTCTGTCTGATCATCTGTCTGTTCTTCTGTCTGATCATCTGTCTGTTCTTCTGTCTGATCATCTGTCTGTTCTTCTGTCTGATCATCTGTCTGATCATCTGTCTGATCATCTGTCTGATCATCTGTCTGTTCTTCTGTCTGATCATCTGTCTGTTCTTCTGTCTGATCATCTGTCTGTTCTTCTGTCTGATCATCTGTCTGTTCTTCTGTCTGATCATCTGTCTGATCATCTGTCTGATCATCTGTCTGTTCTTCTGTCTGATCATCTGTCTGATCATCTGTCTGTTCTTCTGTCTGATCATCTGTCTGTTCTTCTGTCTGATCATCTGTCTGATCATCTGTCTGATCATCTGTCTGATCTTCTGTCTGATCTTCTGTCTGATCATCTGTCTGATCATCTGTCTGTTCTTCTGTCTGATCATCTGTCTGTTCTTCTGTCTGTTCTTCTGTCTGATCATCTGTCTGATCATCTGTCTGATCATCTGTCTGATCTTCTGTCTGATCTTCTGTCTGATCATCTGTCTGATCATCTGTCTGATCATCTGTCTGTTCTTCTGTCTGATCATCTGTCTGATCATCTGTCTGTTCTTCTGTCTGATCATCTGTCTGTTCTTCTGTCTGATCATCTGTCTGATCATCTGTCTGTTCTTCTGTCTGATCATCTGTCTGTTCTTCTGTCTGATCATCTGTCTGTTCTTCTGTCTGTTCTTCTGTCTGATCATCTGTCTGATCTTCTGTCTGATCATCTGTCTGATCATCTGTCTGATCATCTGTCTGATCATCTGTCTGTTCTTCTGTCTGATCATCTGTCTGATCATCTGTCTGATCTTCTGTCTGTTCTTCTGCAGTCATAAAGACGGATATGAGACGTTCTCCTCGTGGAAGAGGGTTTGGACCAGCAATGGGAAGAGTGAACCCAGCCTCAAAGCGTTCATGGCCGACCAGCAGCTGCCCTACTGGGTGAGACCAGCGTCTGAGTAACCTAGACCAGCGTCTGCGTAGTCTACGTAACCTAGACCAGAGTCTACGTAACCTAGACCAGCGTCTGAGTAACCTAGACCAGCGTCTGAGTAACCTAGACCAGCGTCTGAGTAACCTAGACCAGAGTCTACGTAACCTAGACCAGAGTCTACGTAACCTAGACCAGCGTCTGAGTAACCTAGACCAGCGTCTGAGTAACCTAGACCAGAGTCTACGTAACCTAGACCATCGTCTGAGTAACCTAGACCATCGTCTGAGTAACCTAGACCAGCGTCTGAGTAACCTAGACCAGCGTCTGAGTAACCTAGACCAGAGTCTACGTAACCTAGACCAGCGTCTGAGTAACCTAGACCAGCGTCTGAGTAACCTAGACCAGCGTCTGAGTAACCTAGACCAGAGTCTACGTAACCTAGACCAGCGTCTGAGTAACCTAGACCACTAGAGTCTGTGGTCTCTGAGCTCAGTGCAGAAGTGTGGCTGTTAATCATGTGGTTTCTGTGTTTCTCAGGTTCAGTGCACTAAAGCAGACTGTAGAAAATGGCGTCAGCTGAGTAAAGAGACGCAGCTGACGGCCGCGCTGGCGTCATCGTACCGCTGCGGGATGAAGCTCAACAGTGTCAAAGTAAGAACACGTCATTCTCCTTCCCGTCGTGGAGCGTGTGCTGATCCTTCACGTGTTTGTGCTTTTGTTTTGCAGATCGAAGGATGTGATGCGTGTTCTCAGCCGGAGGATGTGGTAAAACATCATTTCATGTCTTGATGCGGTCGATCAGTGCTTCAGTGATTTTACACTGAACCGTACGACAGCGATGTCCTTAAATCAGGCAGAAGTGTATTAATATGACCATGATGTTCAGCAGTGTTCAGATCCATTAACATGATGAACAAAAACATTGTGCTCGACATACATAACTAGTCGACTAGCTATGAATTTTGATGGGATGCATGACCTTTGTCATCTACAACTAAAGACTGGGGAAGCGTTTCTTCCTTCCTTCTAAATTCATGTAGGAATATTGGAAACTGCTGGATTATATGATTAGTTGTATTTTATTGTTTGCGTTTAGAAGTGTTTATTTCCCATCAGCCATCAGAACAGACGTGACACACGAAATGAGATGCAAAGCTTTTTAATTCCGTGGAGGAAACAAGCTTCCGTAACCGATTCACCTTTAGCAGTGGAAAACCTGCAAATATCAGGGAATTTTAAAAATGTGATTTCCAGCCTGTAAAGCCATGGAAATGAGCAATGGCCAGTCCTGGCGTTTCTGTCGTACAAACACACGTTTCTGCTTTGCTGTGAAATGTCTGATGGTGTCTGAGTGCAGCAGTCTGATTGGTCAGGTGGTGTCGTCTCTGAATGATGATGTTGTTGTTGATCAGCGTGTGCTCGGTGTGGCGGACAGCTGGTGGCACTCCATGCTCATCCTGCCGCCGCTGTTTAAGGACAGTCCCGCCAGTCCGTTCCTCAGCGCTTACTACCCCGACTGCGTGGGCATGAGCCCGTCTGCTGCGCCTGGCAACCAGCGTCCGGAGCAACGGCGGGCAGCGCCGCCTCACAGTGAGTGTCATTCACTGGCCGTTAACTCTAATGAACAGAAGCACGTCTTTTCATAATCAACTCGCCAGCTTATTAAGAGATTTAGATTTCATGATGAACAAGCAAACCAGTGTCTATTTTGCTTCTCCAACACGTCCTCTTTCAGACTTAGTGGACAGAAAACATCCAAAATACACATTTAAGTGTTTGTTTTATTGCACTTCATGTGTAAAGGCAGAGAGTTTGAGTCAGAAATCACTTCAGCTGCTTCACACACACCAAACCTACAGGGTGTTTCTATATTCTGAAGGGTTGTTCATATATCATTCACCTGATTTATAGAACACTTCATTCCTCAAATCATGGTGAAAATGTATTTATTTCTGTCTGTTAACAGTATTTTATGGATAAAAGAGATATTTGAAATCCCAGAATTTTGAAAATGGTTTTTATCAGATCTCTGTTCTGGAAATGTATGAATATTAGTGCATTTTTAATTAGATAATGCCTCTGTGTGTGTGTGTGTGTGTGTGTGTGTGTGTGTGTAGTTCCCGGACTCTCGTCGTATTTCCAGCCCTTCTATCAGCCGAACGAGTGTGGGAAAGCCTTGTGCGTGAGACCCGACATGATGGAGCTGGATGAATTGTACGAGTTCCCAGAATTCTCCAGAGATCCCACGATGTATCTGGCGCTGAGGAACCTTGTGCTGGCGGCCTGGCACCGAGACTGTAAGGTGCGAACATCAGCGCTCAAGTGTTTGTAGTCTCGTACGCTGCTTTAGTTACAGGACCTTCAGGAGACACTCAGGAGTTTGAGGGTTAACTTCCTGTTCATTATCAGCCGCACCGAGGCTTCTTGGGTCAGAGCAGGTTTGGGCTTGTCTGAGTCTGTCAGGACAAGATAAACCCCAGAGAATCACTCACTAACTAGCTGTGTGTATCCGACACCTGCGGCGACTGACCCAGATGAACGGAAATCTGGTGTAAAGAGCTGTTGGATTGTCAAAGCTGCGTTGTTGACTTTGTGTTGTGTTTGCTGTTTTCGTGCAGGAGGTTCTGACGCCGCAGAAATGTGCTCCTCACGTGATCGTCCGCGGCCTGGTGCGCATCCGCTGCGTGCAGGAGCTGGAGCGAGTCCTGTACTTCATGACCCGGAAGGGCCTGATCAACACGGGAGCGCTGCAGATCAAATGGCCGCTGCTGCCCGAGTCACAGCACAACGTGAGTCATTCTGTTTGACAGGAATGAGTGAGAACGAGAATCACAAAATAACATCCCGACAGTCATGAGAATTCAAAGGGAAAATGTTTTTGATTGTAAATATTGTCACAGTGTAGAAATACTAGGGGTCATAACAGTTTACAGTAAACAAAGGAGAAGCAGTGCAGTGAAGTGCAAAAACCCTTTCTGTGTGAACGGCCCCCTGAATGACTTTAATGAAGTGTGTGTGTGTGTGTGTGAGCAGAAGGTGCTGGTCATCGGAGCCGGTGCTGCGGGTCTCGCTGCTGCTCGCCAGCTCCAGAACTTCGGCATGCAGGTACGACACACTAAACACACACACGCACACAAACCCACAGTAAACAAACATACACACATACACACACACATATAAACCCACACTAAACACGCTCTTGTTTTTCTGGATTAATGCTAACTGGTGAATAACCTTCTGAATTATCATTGCCACAGGTGTGTGTTTATCTGCATTATACAACGTCTTCACTCTGATCTACTTCTGTCTGTTTATATAAATAGTATATATTCCATTTGTATGTATATTATATATATTTCCTAAATGTATATTTATCTATTTGTAAAATATTACATACATAAACTACCAGTCAAAAGTTTGGAAATATTACTATTTTTTAATGTTTTTGAACGAAGTCTCTTATGCTCATTAAGGCTTCATTTATTTCATAATAAATACAGAAAAAAACAATAATATTGTGAAATATTATTACAATTTAAAATGATGGTTTTCTATTTTAATATACTTTAAAATACAATTTATTTCAGTGATCAAAGCTGAATTTTCAGCATCATTACTCCAGTCTTCAGTGTCACATGATCCTTCAGAAATCATTCTAATATGATGATTTATTATCAATGTTGGAAACAATGTTGCTTAATATTATTTTATAACCTGTGATACTTTTTCAGGATTCTTTGATGAATAAAAAGTTAAAAAAATATCAGCATTTATTTAAAATAGAAATCTTTTGTAACAATATACACTACCGTTCAAAAGTTTGGGGTCAGTCATTTTTTTTCTTTCTTTTTTTTGAAAGAAATTAATACTTTTATTCAGCACGGATGTGTTAAATTGATAAAAAGTGATAGTAAAGATTTATATTGTTAGAAAAGATTTATATTTTGAATAAATGCTGTTCTATTGAGAGTTTATTCAAAAACATTAAAAATAGTAATGTTTCCAAACTTTTGAAGGGTAGTGTGTGTATGTGTAATATATATATATATATATATATATATATATATATATAAATTATTGAATTTAGCGTTTCAATTAGACCCTTTTCCACAGGTGTATAAGATCAAGCATCTAGCCATGCGTTTACAAACGTTTATAAAAATAAATAAATAAATAAATAATAATAATAATAATAATGAAAAGGGTTGTTCAGCACTAGTGATAGATTGCCACTTTTGCAATAAGTCAGTTTGTGAAATTTCATCCCTGCTAAATATTCCAGTCAGCTGTAAGTGGTAATATTGAACAGTGTTTAGGAACAGCAGCAACTCCAGCAGAGGAACATGTAAAGTCACAGAGCAAAGCGGTTAGCGAGGGCCGAGGCACATGGAGTCGCCAAACACTCTGTTGATTCCACAGCTGAAGTATTTCAAACTTCCATCAACATTAATGTCACAAAAACTGTGCGGCGGGAGCTTGAGTGTGTTTCCATGGTGGAGCAGCTGTGTGTAAGCCTCACATCTCCAGGTACAGTGACAAGCGTGGGATGGACTGGAGTAAACTGGACTCTGGAGTGACGAATCACACTTCTCTGTTTGTCAGTCTGATGGGCGAGTCTGGGATTGGCGGATACCAGGAGAACGTCACCCGCCTGGCTGTAAAGTGTGCTGGAGGAGGGATGATGGAATGAGCAGTTTCTCTGGGAATGGGCTAGTGGAGGGAATCTTAATGCTTCAGCATACCAAATACATCGTGGACAACGCTACGCTTCCAACTCTGTGGGAACAGTTTGGTGAAGGCCCTTTCCTATCCCAGCATGACTGTGCTCCAGTACACACAGCAAGGTCCATAAACACATGGTTGGATGAGTTTGGTGTGGATGAACTTGACTGTCCCGCACAGAGCCCTGACCGCAACCCATCCAACACCACTGGGATGAGCTGGAGCAGAGATCGCGAGCCAGACCTTCTCGTTTTTAGTATTTTCTTAATTGTTTTTGTAATGATTATAACTTTTCAGTTAATTCTTCTGAGGCAGTCTGCTGGGTTGGTTGATGAGGGATTGAAAATGTAAAAACAATTGCCTCTGTTTTCTGATTGGTCATCAGGTGGTGGTTCTGGAGGCCAGGGAGCGAATCGGAGGCAGAGTTTGGGATGATGCGTCGTTGGGCATAACGGTCGGGCGTGGAGCTCAGATTGTGAACGGCTGCGTGAACAACCCCATCGCTCTGATGTGTGAACAGGTAACACACACACACACACACATATATATATATATATATACAGACGCATACACACACTCTCACATAAAGGTGCTGATCATATAATTAGAATATCATCAAAAAGTTGATTTATTTCACTAATTCCACTCAAAAAGTGAAACTTGTATACTATATTCATTCATTACACACAGACTGATATATTTCAAATGTTTGTTTCTTTTAATTTTGATGATTATAACTGACAGCTAAGGAAAATTCCAAATTCAGTATCTCAGAAAATTAGAACATTACTGAAGACCAATACAAAGAAAGGATTTTTAGAAATCTTGGCCAACTGAAAAGTATGAACATGAAAAGTATGAGCATGTACAGCACTCAATACTTAGTTGGGGCTCCTTTTGCCTGAATTACTGCAGCAATGCGGCGTGGCATGGAGTGGATCAGTCTGTGGCACTGCTCAGGTGTTATGAGAGCCTAGGTTTCTCTGATATACACCCTTTCCACCAGCACGAACTGGGTGCTAGTTCAGAGCTAGTGCTAGTGCCAGTTCGGAGTTGGTTCAACTGACGAGCCTTCTAAGAACCAGTTTGCCTTTTCACAGGCTTGAGAGCCAGCACAGAGCCAGGTCTTGTGTCACTGTATACGTCTCATATTTCACAGCAAAGCTAGCGCCGCAGCGGCAAACACAAACATACCAAGCTTGTTCGAGATGCATCGGCTTCTCGCATAGCGATCGGCGCATGACATCAAAGCACCGCGAGAACGATCCAAAAGCACAAGGAGTCATATGCTCTACAAACGCTCCCACGGACCCGCGGCACCCGCTGAATCGGTCCGCGCTGCTCCGATGCATCTTGAACGAGCCTTCCATCAACAATCGCGGATGTTTCACTACTGTTGATGCTCGTGGCTTTGCGAACCTACATCGGCATCCAAACATGGCTCACCGTAATTTGTATATAGACTGAGATTACAATTGAGCTGCTATTAGCTCGATTAGCTGCTATTTCAAAAATGGCGGTCACAAGTTTCTTGTTGGTCACGGTAACCCCGCCCCCAGCCCCTGATGCAAGCAGTTCTTACTTCTAGTCCAGCAATGTTTTGGTGCTACTTACGAACCACTTTTCCTGGTTCGGAGCTGGTGCTTTGTGTGTCGAAAGAGAAAGAACTGTTTTGAAACTAGGCTCTGGCTCCGAACCAGCACTCAAACTGCCTTGGTGGAAAAGGGGTAATAGTGGCCTTCAGCTCTTCTGCATTGTTGGGTCTGGCATATCGCATCTTCCTCTTCACAATACCCCATAGATTTTTGCTGGCCAGTTAAGAACAGGGATACCATGGTCCTTAAACCAGGTACTGGTAGCTTTGGCACTGTGTGCAGGTTTCAAGTCCTGTTGGAAAATGAAATCTGCATCTCCATAAAGTTGGTCAGCAGCAGGAAGCATGAAGTGCTCTAAAACCTCCTGGTATACGGCTGCGTTGACCTTGGACCTCAGAAAACACAGTGGACCAACACCAGCAGATGACATGGCACCCCAAACCATCACTGACTGTGGAAACTTTACACTGGACCTCAAGCATCGTGGATTGTGTGCCTCTCCTCTCTTCCTCCAGACTCTGGGACCCTGATTTCCAAAGGAAATGCAAAATTTACTTTCATCAGAGAACATAACTTTGGACCACTCAGCAGCAGTCCAGTCCTTTTTGTCTTTAGCCGCTTCTGACGCTGTCTGTTGTTCAAGAGTGGCTTGACACAAGGAATGCGACAGCTGAAACCCATGTCCTGCATACGTCTGTGCGTGGTGGTTCTTGAAGCACTGACTCCAGCTGCAGTCCACTCTTTGTGAATCTCCCCCACATTTTTGAATGGGTTTTGTTCCACAATCCTCTCCAGGGTGTGGTTATCCCTATTGCTTGTACACTTTTTTCTACCACATTTTTTCCTTCCCTTCGCCTCTCTATTATTAATGTGCTTGGACACAGAGCTCTGTGAACAGCCAGCCTCTTTTTCAATGACCTTTTGTGTCTTGCCCTCCTTGTGCAAGGTGTCAATGGTCGTGTTTTGGACAACTGTCAAGTCAGCAGTCTTCCCCATGATTGTGTAGCCTACAGAACTAGACTGAGAGACCATTTAAAGGCCTTTGCAGGTGTTTTGAGTTAATTAGCTGATTAGAGTGTGGCACCAGGTGTCTTCAATATTGAACCTTTTCACAATATTCTAATTCGGGTTATTACTGAATTTGGGATTTTCCTTAGTTGTCAGTTATAATCATCAAAATTAAAAGAAATAAACATTTGAAATATATCAGCCTGTGTGTAATGAATGAATATAATATACAAGTTTCACTTTTTGAATGGAATTAGTGAAATAAATCAACTTTTTGATGATATTCTAATTATATGACCAGCACCTGTATATATATATACATACACACACACACACACAGAGCTTGATCCAGTGTTAGTTGTGTATCGTGTGCTGTGTTCAGTTGGGTCTGCGGATGCACAAGTTGGGTGTGCGCTGTGAGCTGATCCAGGAGGGCGGACGCGTCACTGATCCGGCTCTGGACAAGCGCATGGACTTCCACTTTAATGCTGTTCTGGACGCTGTATCCGACTGGAGGAAAGACAAGTCCCAGTCCCAGGATGCACCACTGGGCGGTGAGACTCCTGTCATGTGATCTGTTCTGTCATATATGATCACGACAGCAGTTGTTATAGGTGACACACATGCGGTTTGATTTCTACTGAATGAATCCGGACAGGATATTCAATTCAGGCAGCTGGATGAGAGGAAAGATATATGAAATAATCAGAGAATAAGAAGAAATCATGCCTTCATTATCAAACTCCTGACTACTGTGAAACATATTTTACTGGACTGCACAGTTTCTAATAGACAATGTTTTTACTCTGAGATATTTAACTGGCATATTTTAAAAAGTATCACCTGAATTTTTTGGGGAAAAAAAAAAGTTTGTAAGACGAGGTACAACTTTTGTTATTCACATTGTTCTCTCCGTGAAAGATGCATTACAGCCCTTCTGCTTACATACTGTTAAAACATGATAAATAATAATAATAATAATAATGCAGTTGAGGGTGATTGTGTGAAACTGATGGGAGTTTGTTTGTTGTTATTGTGTCGGATGTTCAGAGAAGATTCAGGAAGTGTACAAGACGTTCCTGCAGGAGTCTGGACTTCACTTCACTGAGCTGGAGGAGAAAGTGCTGCACTTCCACCTCAGTAACCTGGAGTACGCCTGCGGGAGCACACTGGACCAGGTGTGTGTGTGTGTGTGTGTGTTTGAGTGTGTGTTTGAGTGTGTGAGAGAGTGTGTATGTGTGTGTGTGAGAGAGTGTGTATGTGTGTGTGTGAGAGAGTGTGTGTGTGAGTGTGTGTGTGTGTGTGTGTGTGTTTGAGTGTGTGTTTGAGTGTGTGAGAGAGTGTGTATGTGTGTGTGAGAGAGTGTGTGTGTGAGTGTGTGTGTGTGTGTGTTTGAGTGTGTGAGAGAGTGTGTGAGAGAGTGTGTATGTGTGTGTGTGTGTGTGTGTGTGTGTGTGTGTGAGTGTGTATGTGTGAGTGTGTGTGTGTGAGTGTGTGTGAGTGTGTGTGTGTGAGAGAGTGTGTGAGAGAGTGTGTGAGAGTGTGTCTCGAGCTGTAGTTCATCAGTGTGTGTGTGTGTGTGGCAGGTGTCGGCGCGCTCGTGGGATCATAACGAGTGTTTCGCTCAGTTCTCCGGCGATCACACGCTCTTCACTGACGGATACTCGTCTGTCCTGCACAATCTGGCTCAGGGACTGGACATCCGGCTCAATACCGCGGTACTTCAGCACACACACACACACACACACACACACACACTGCTGTTCTCCATCAGTATGGCTTCAGCCGCTCACAGTAAGTGTGTGTTTGCAGGTCCAGCATGTGGAATATTCTGGAGACGCAGTGAAGGTCACGTCCACCTGTGGCTCACACTGGAGCGCACAGAAGGTCTGAAGCATCACTAAACCTGCGTCTCTTCATCACGTTTCTCCCTTTGATCTTCACACTATAGTCACATGATATCCGTTGTGCTGTAGGTTCTGGTGACGGTGCCGCTGGCTCTGCTGCAGAAGAGCGTCATCTCCTTCACTCCTCCTCTGCCCGAGCGGAAGCTCAAAGCCATCCACAGTCTGGGAGCTGGAGTGATCGAGAAGGTGAGTGTGGAGTGAGTGTTTGTGAGGCGAAGTCTCGGCCGTGACGCTCACGCTGTCGTACCGCTGTTTCAGGTCGCCCTGCAGTTTCCCACACGCTTTTGGGACAGTAAAATCCAGGGAGCAGATTATTTCGGCCACGTCCCGCCCTGTCCGGAGAAGAGAGGCCTGTTCAGTGTGTTCTACGATATGCGTCCGCAGGTACGACAGAGTTTCTGCTCACGAATGACTACAAAACAGGGCTGCCATTTATGTTTGTTTTTGGTTTATGAAATGAGGTGATTAACCAGAAAATAATGATGGTCAAATTCAAGATTATATGAGATGTTTAGTTATATTTAGACTGGATTGTTCTTAGAGATTGACATTAAAGGCTGCTGTTACAACTGTATGTAACAACGTGTGTGTGTGTGTGTGTGTGTGTGTGTGTGTGTGTGTACAGGGTGAGGAGTGTGTACTGATGACGGTGATCACGGGCGAAGCTCTTGTGCTGGTCAGAGACCTTCAGGACACACAGGTGGTCAATCTGTGTATGAGCGTCCTCAGAGAACTCTTCCAGGAGCAGGTGAGCGTCAACATGAGCTACAGATTTCATCAGTGAACTTTGACCTGACGGGTCATCTGTGTTCTCGCTCTGGTGACGATCATCATGACTTGTATTGTTCTGATATTGTGCTGAAGGACGTTCCGGATCCGGTGAAGTACTTCGTGACTCACTGGAGCAAAGACTCGTGGTCTCAGATGTCCTACAGCTTCGTGAAGACGGGCGGCAGCGGCGAGGCCTATGACATCATCGCCGAAGACGTGCAAGGAAAGCTGTTCTTCGCTGGCGAGGTCAGACTTCCTGTCTGTATGTTTACGTCAGGTGCTCACGCAGTGACGAACTCTATTTCCCTGTGCTTCACAGCGAGTGGGAGAACCACGAGGACTGTCGAGTGCTTCAACATTTTATGAGTTATGGATCTGAACTGATCTGAATAATGACACTATTGTCGTCTGTAGAGCTGCTTTACTCCTGAATCTGAATTCATCAGTGATTCTGTTATTTTCCTGTTTATTACTGTGAAGCTGCTTTGAAACAAGTACAACTAAAACTACGAGACACAGGAAGAGTTGATAACTCTATTCATCGCTCTCTCACTGTCTCTGTTGAGTTATATTTTTTGACAGCTTTTGCCCCCTTCTCTCTTATATTTCTTTAACGTGTGTTCGGTGTCAGAAGCTGCCATGTTAGATTCGTTGTAAGAGCGGTCATAAAAATCTGTCTGAAACCACTTACTGACCAGATGATCATGTTCAGCATTGCTAACTAGTTTCTCTTTGATTCTCTGCAGGCCACAAACAGACACTTTCCTCAGACCGTGACGGGCGCGTATCTGAGCGGAGTGCGTGAGGCCAGCAAGATCGCAGCGCTGTAGAACCGCCTCACCGTCCAGAACCCTCCAGAACCGCCTCACCCTCTAGAACCCTCCAGAACCGCTTCACCCTCCAGAACCGTTTCACCCTCCAGAACCGCCTCACCCTCTAGAACCCTCCAGAACCGCCTCACCCTCCAGAACCGCTTCACCCTCCAGAACCGTTTCACCCTCCAGAACCCTCCAGAACCGCCTCACCCCCTAGAACCCTCCAGAACCCTCCAGAACCACCTCACCCTCCAGAACCGTTTCACCCTCCAGAACCGCCTCACCCTCTAGAACTCTCCAGAACCCTCCAGAACTGTTTCACCCTCCAGAACCCTCCAGAACCGCCTCACCCCCTAGAACCCTCCAGAACCCTCCAGAACTGTTTCACCCTCCAGAACCCTCCAGAACCGCCTCACCCTCTAGAATTCTCCAGAACCGCCTCACCCTCCAGCACCATCTTGCTCTCCAGAACCACCTCACCCTCTAGAACCGCCTCACTCTCCAGAACCATCTCACTCTCCAGAACCGCCTCACCCTCTAGAACCGTCTCGCCCTCCAGAACCGTTTCGCCCTCCAGAACCATCTCGCTCTCCAGAACCGCCTCGCCTTCAGAACCGCCTCGCCCTCCAGAACCGCCTCGCCCTCCAGAATCGCCTCGCCCTCCAGAACCGTCTCACCCTGCTGCAGCCCTGAAAGTCTGTGATCATTACAAGGTGGCCTGAAGACACACACACACACACACACACACACACACACTGTTTCCAATGATGTCAGATACACAAGTCTGTCTTTCTGCAGGTGTTTTATTAGCTGTATTTATGAACTTTCTTTTCACCTCTGACGGTTTTGAAGTTGTTAAACATCACAGTTCGACACCTTGTTATGAGCTGTAGTTTGTTTCGCTTCACAGCTGAAATGATATTGTGTTGATGTGATTCTCTGAATTCTGGGTTTTGTATGTTTATGTAAAGAGATGCACATGAAGCTTTATTCTGTAAATTTCATTTTGTCAGACACCTGTTCAAATTAATTATAGAAATATTTTGTTTAATTACACTTGTTTTGAATTACACTTGGCTCCATTTTTGTGTTATTATCCATCTTTGTTTTTCCTTTATCAAATGGTCTAAAAATATTAAAATGGTAAATTATTCTACAACTTTTTTGCCTTTTGATTCAGTTTATATCTGAGTTCAGGTGTTTCTGAAAAGTTGCAGTTATTCAGTCTCATTCTGAGGATGTTTGGGAACATTCACTTAATTTCTACACATAAAACATATTTTTACTAATTTAAAAAAAAAAATCATTTTAGAAGAGAAAAAAATTTTTTTTAAACCAGTGGTTCTCATCTAAAACCATAGAGTGCATTATTGAGTGCACTCATTCAATCCCATAATGGACCTCAATAACAAGTCTCGTCAGTAGGTGACGTCTGCAGCACTTCCAATGCAATATGTGAGTAAAAGCCCAAATTAAATCTGTTCCTCATATAAAGCGATTGAGTTTCGAGAAGATTTGGACTAAACCGCTCGATTCATGTGGATTCGTTTCACGATCTCTTGATGAACTTTTTGAAGCATCAAAGTGTTAGTTGTGTATCTGTCTATGGAGGGACAGAAACCTCTTGGATTTCATCAAAAAGATCTTTGTTTGTGTTTCGAAGATGAACTAAAGTCTTATGGGTCTGGAATGACATGAGTGTGAGTAAATGACAGAATTTTTATTTTGGGGTTTAAGCTTAGTCTCTTCTGTTTGGGAGACTCCTGGATGTCAGTTCAAACACTGTTCATTGTTCTGCAGTAAGAGAATAAAAGGCCTTTCTTGTGAAACAATACCATGATCAGTCCGCTAGATGGCAGCAAAAGTGTAAGCGGAGTACACATTTTTATAATTCACAATATTATGTCATTCTACATTCAATAACTGTAAATATCAGCATAATAAACATTAGTAAATTATAATACCAGATAATATTGCTCATTGCATGTTAAATACTGAGGTATGGGTTTACAATTAGGAAACTTTAGTTTGGAAAGTAGAAGAGCATGTTCCAAAAAAAATCCCATCTCAATATATTTAGTTTTATTTGTTTAACACTTTTCATTACAATAAATGAAATGGCTCTAATTACCTCGTTTGAGTGTTTTCTTTGGAATTAAGATGCATATGAATTTATTACGGAATTTATTGAATTTATTATGAATTTATCACCATCTGAGTGTCGAGGCGTCTGAACTGCTCATCCGTAACATTTATGGTTAAAGTCGGCATCAAATCACAATTGACCATATTTATTTTCCTAATAACACTTAACAATAATGTTTCCTTGGTTGGGGTTAGTTGACTACATTAGTTAGCATGAACAACAATGAAAAATATTTGTAAGGCATTTGTTAATCTTAGTTAATGTATATCTCTACATGTATTAATATTATTTCATGGACCTGAGTTAACATGAACTGACAATGAACAGTTGTATTTTATTTTATTAACTAATGTTATCAAAGATTAATAAATACTATAACAAATCTTTTGCTCATTCTAGTTTGTGATTTTCACCACAGGGGGAATTTAATACACTTTTTTAATGTTGTTTATATGTTTATGGGGTGTTTTTAATATTCTTTAAGACAGACAATGTGCAAATTCATCAGTCAACACTATTGCTGAGCATTTTCCCATTAAAACTGCGTCAGCGTGTGGGCGGGGCTTTTCCTATCATTCCCATCATGCTCTGTGGGTGTCTTAACAGTGAGCACAAGAACTCCTTTAAGAAGGGACAGGAAAGATTGGGTTCATACAGCAGTACAGCGGGTGAATCACGTATATGATGTATATTACACTGTTATGATGAACTATATGCTTTTCTCCACTGACGCTCTATGATGTTCAAAGCATTTCTGCGGATGCTGGTTTTCTGACTCTGAGATAGTGAACGGGAACATGATTTGTGTAACACATTATTTGAAAATGTGGTTAAGCCAAAGGCTAATCAAATTAATTACCGTTATGTGTCTGATGTTGTAGAGAGCGATACATAAAATGCATTACCATTCTGACACATGTAGACGAGCCTGTATAATTCACTCTTCCTCTTCTGAATCAGTTTCTGCCTGAATTAAACCAATATTTGCTCTTGTTGTTGTGTAGCGTTTACTACAGTTGACTATGAGTGGATCAGGTGATCAGAGCTGGACTGATTGAGTGGAGGCGGGGTCTAATTTGTATATTCATGAATCTGAGCATACTAAATGAAGCAAGGGTGTAGAGTTATATTCAAAGTATTTTATAAAGTGGTTAGTTCCAGTCCTTGACTCTGATTGGTCAATAGCTGTGTTTTATTCACGATAAAGCACAACGACTATGACCGCTTCACCGACGGTTCTTTGTATCTTAGCTGCGCAGTGATTAAACTTCATGAAAGTAGCACTGATATACACACCGATCAGGCATGACATCATGAGCACTGACAGGTGAAGTGAATAACACTGATCATCTCTTCATCACGGCACCTGTTAGTGGGTGGATTTATTAGGCAGCAAGTGAACATTTTGTCCTCAAAGTTGATGAAGTGGCATGTGGCCAAGTATGGTGACCCATACTCAGAAACTAAGTGCTCTGCATTTAACCCATCCACACACACCGTGAACACACACCCGGAGCAGTGGGCAGCTGCGGTTGGGGGTACGGTGCCTTGCTCAAGGGTCTCACCTCAGTCGTGGTATCGAGGGTGGAGAGAGCGCTGGATATTCACTCCCCTCACCGACAATCCCTGCCGGACCTGAGACTCGAACCCATGACCTTTGGGTTACAAGTCCGACTCTCTATCCATTATCCACGACTGCCCCCTGATGTGTTAGAAGCAGGAAAAATGGGCAAGCGTAAAGATTTGAGCAAGTTTGACAAGGACCAAATTGTGATGGCTAGACGACTGGGTCAGAGCATCTCAAAAACTGCAGCTCTTGTGGGGTGTTCCCGGTCTGCAGTGGTCAGTATCTATCAAAAGTGCTCCAAGGAAGGAACAGTGGTGAACCGGAGACAGGGTCATGGGCGGCCGAGACTCATTAAAGGCTGACCCGTGTGGTCCGATCCAACAGACGAGCTCCTGTAGCTCAAACTGCTCCAGAAGTTAATGCTGGTTCTGATAGAAAGGTGTCAGAATGCATCAGTTTGTTGCGTATGGAGCTGCATAGCTGCAGACCAGTCAGGGTGCCCATGCTGACCCCTGTCCACCGCCCAAAGAGCCAACAGTGGACACGTGAGCATCAGAACTGGACCACGGAGCAATGGAAGAAGGTGGTCTGGTCTGATGAATCACGTTTTCTTTTACATCACGTGGATGGCTGGGTGCGTGTGCGTCTCTTACCTGGGGAACACATGGCACCAGGATGCACTATGGGAAGAAGGCGAGACGGCGGAGGCAGTGTGATGCTTTGGGCAATGTTCTGCTGGGAAACCTTGAGTCCTGCCATCCATGTGGATGTTACTTTGACACGTACCACCTACCTAAGCATTGCTGAGACCATGTACAGCCTTTCATGGAAACGGTATTCCCTGGTGGCTGTGGCTCTTTCAGCAGGATAATGCTCCTGCCACAAAGCAAAAATGGTTCAGGAATGGTTTGAGAAGCACAACAACAATTTTGAGGTGTTGACTTGGCCTCCAAATTCCCCAGATCTCAATCCAATGGAGCATCTGTGGGATGTGCTGAACAAACAAGTCCGATCCATGGAGGCTCCACCTCGCAACTTAAGACAGTGGTCTCAAACTCAATTCCTTGAGGGCCACAGCTCTGCACAGTTTTGCTCCAACCCTAATCAAACACACCTGATCCAGCTATCAATTTTCAATTTCAATTTATTTCCACTGCATCTGTACATGTTTACACATATACATATACACACATGCACATATAGCACAAGCTATATATATATATGTGGCGAGGGGGGCGTGGTTCAGCGAGGTCTGCAACCGGAGAGAATAGCGGGAGACGCTTGGTAAGTGAGTGGGTTGAATACAAATCACGAACACCTGTTACTCGTTCTAGTGATTGGCGCGGAGACAGGATAAGATGCCGTGAGAAGCAGGAGTGTGTGAGAGAGAGGGGAACTGCTGACTGAGGCACAGCGAGTTACTTGGACTGAAGCCCTTGTGGATTATTTATGTTGCTGTTGTCTTTTTGTTGAACTTTGTTCTCAATAAAAGCTCAGTCAGCAGTTGTTCGCCCGACCCAGACCTCTTCCTTCCCACACATGAACTTTAACTGTGCTACTATATATATATATATATATATATATATATATATATACACATACATACATACACATACCTACATACATAAATGCATACGTGCCCAACATACCCACACATACACATAGCACACCTACCACGCATATGCATATATGTGCACGCACGTGCACACGCCTACCTGCGTAAGTATTTAGCATTAACATGCACATGAGTGCAGATATTATTTCTGACACTGTGGAAAATGGACACTCTAAGAAGCTATGCAGCTTATGGCCGGGGTCCATCGAGCTAATCAAGGTCTTCAGGATCACTAGAAACTTACAAGCAGGTGTGAGTTGGAGCTGGTTGGAGCTAAACTGTGCAGAGCTGTGGCCCTCCAGGAATGAGTTTGAGACCACTAACTTAAAGGATCTGCTGCTAACATCTTGGTCCAGATACCACAGCACACCTTCAGGGGTCTAGAGGAGTCCATGCCTCCACGGGTCAGGGCTGTTTTGACAGCAAAAGGGGGACCAACACAATATTAGGAAGGTGGTCATAATGTTATGCTTGATCGGTGTATATTTGGCTTTAATGTTTGTGTTGTGTGGTGACGGTTTTATAAAAGCAGTAAGGTACTCGAGGCTAGTGCTGTATGCTGAATAAGTAGAGGCGTCATGCCTAACAACACCCTTCAGCCGTGACTCTCGCACCTTACTGCTTAAGGTAGAAGAAATTGTTTTCATATAATTTTTTTTTTTAAATGTGTAATTTCGATCAACTTTAACTAATATTAAGAAATGGGACCTTATCATGTAGTACTGATGTTACTGGTCTTATTGTGAACTATCCATGTATTTATTAATTTATAATTAATCAAATGTCTGATTTGCTCTTGCTGTAATTTGCTGGCTTGACGTCTGACGTCTACAGTTCATCCAGTGCTCACTTTTATCATCCAATCAAAAAACACCAGATTAAATCAAGTCCTGCCATAGTTTTTCTTGTGCTATAATACTCTTGACTTAGAAAGGAGTAGTATTGGTCACAACATCTGTTTCAAGAAGGGTGGTGATACACAAAACTCAAGTTTAGATCCGGCTGTTAGATGTGATAAACAGATGGAGTGAGTCAGATATAATTTCTGATCATATATTTCTGCACTGTTAATGATCTGGACACATATGATTGTCATTGCATGAGTGGCAGATTATTAGGCGGTGATTGAAACGTTAAATTCACACTCACCCAGCGGGCTTCATGTCAAAGGCGAAGCCTCCACAGATGAATTGTGTGTGTGTAGATGTGTTTAAATGAGTGATTGTCAGGCTCGTGACCTACGGATGGAGCAGCATTCCAGTGTGCCAGTGCGAACACATCCAGCCTCACTGCACTGAGGGCTTGTGTTGTGAGGAGACACTCAATTCAGCTCCATATTACCACAGACTCTTACTACTTCTGCCATATCTTTATGCTGTACCGAGTTCAGACACATCCTGGTGCCGCTGCAGTCACATATACTAGCGCTTCAACACGCCTGAAGACGACAACCAACTAACAATTTAGTATCGTACCATGATTCATTATTATATTTCATTCAATAACAAATCATTTCAGTTAATGTTACTCTACTATCAATTGCTAAAATATATTTCTTGAAACAGATAATTGTACCAAAACTATAAACATTCTCAATACTACATTTGTACAAAAATCAGACTTGCTTAACAAAAGCAAACATCACTGCTTCATAGCCTAAATTAAGCCTGTTTGCATCAAATCATTATTTTCCTGTTGATCAGCTGCTTTGAAACTGTCTGTATTGTTTAAAGAGCTATAAAAATAAAGGAATGGTTGATCATACTGAAATGTCTAGTTAACACAGTGTTTACAGTTTCGAGTTTTTCTTCTGAGGGCTGGATCAGTTATTCAGGATTTGAGCTAACAGCAGGATTATTAGTATTCAGAAGGCGGGTTAGCTTGTCTCCTCTCCATTTAATCCTCATTCATCACCTCGTTTGACGTTTTTCCTAACGCCCCTCTCATTCTCACTTATTCTCTGTAAAACTGATTTGCATTTACACAATCCATGGACAAAATGAATATTGAGGAGAAAGTGAAACGCGACGGTATTATGCTAATGACGGTGTCTGAGGGAGGACATACCTGTCTTTCAGCGCGCGAGCCCGAATGAGAAGTTAGAGAGTTTAATTAAAGGGCGGGAACTGATTCGCGCCTTCTGAGGGCTGGAAGTTTCTGCACGGCTCAGTGTGCGCGCGCGCCCGGCTGCACTGCATCTGATCCCACATCTGATCCACTGTTCCTTTCTGTTTCTGTCCTGACAGCAGGTGAGTGTCATAATGTCTGACTGATTACAACAATAGCGTTCGTTTACCCGTTCGGGATTGAAATTTAACACGCGCTCTTCAGTGTAATGTGTAAATCTAACTTGTACAGAAGTGTGTGAACTGTGCTGTTTACTGATGATGTTCCTCATTTATGAGTCGCTTTTGATATAAGCTTGTCTTCTGAATGAGTGAATGTAAAAATGTGTATTGACTAAAGTGTGTGTTCATCAGCTGAGAAGATGCGGGTTCGAGCGCTGCTGATCCTGATCCTCGCATCAGTTCTCATCGCGCATGCGCAAGGTATGTCTGTCGTTATTTCTTCTGTTCATCGTTCTGTCATTGTATTGAGTTCTGTGATGATCTATCATTCGGTGTATCTGTCTCTTACGTTATCTATTGTGGTGTTTCTATCACTGTGAATCGTTGTCTTATTATATTCTATTCAAATATCTATTTCATTCTTAAAATTTAGGTCAGCCTTTTGACTAATAACTGTTTCACCTGATCAAAAGGGAACATTTTAAAGTTTCCTGTATTAGTTCATGACATTGGAAATCTTATGTTCCTTTTCACTGCTTAACAAGAAATAGATGGCTGGACTGGCGGGTTAGAGATCTTATGGAGCCACTTCTGCATTTAGCTCCTTTTATGAGCCCGTAAAACATGTTTATAAGGCTCTGTTTTCAGTAGCTGTAGGAAACGTTCCTGTAGAAGAGAGCGACGGCATTCCCTCTGTCAGGAGAAGCTGATGACCTGGAGCGCGTCCAGCAGACACGTTCAGATCTGTTACTCAAATACCTGCCGTCCGCCGCACCTCAGGTGTCTGCAGGATTACAGCGCTCAGGCCCGTTCAGCACAAAAACCATAACTATAAAAATAAAGTTTTAGGAATCATACTATAACAGTAATGACACAGAGGAACATTATCATTGGAGTCACTTTCAAAATTGAATTTTTCCAGCTGCTGAACCATAAAATCATTGACGGCCAGCCAGAATCCATCCGACGATAGAGAGCTCGCGCGTTTAAAGAAACAAAACTGCTAATAAACTGAACATGATCGTCTGTTGGTGTGGACGCTAATATGGTCATCGTTGTCAGTGTGGTGACCGGACCATTGCTTGATAATCTGGAGAACTAAACTGACACCTTGAAAAAATCAGTATATAAACGCCTGTGTCATGAATACATTTTGTAAAAGATGAATTCGTACTGATTTAGCATGAAGATGATGTTCTTAAATGGTTTTACGGCACTAACTCTAGCAAAACTCTTGAGATGTAGTTACTTCACGTCAGGTTGAGTCTGATGTTACTCAGTATCGCTCTGGGCCACGTTTCCCAGAAACATCGTAAGCCTAGATCTTGCTTTCTACGATCTCCTTATGATGCTTTTGATGGATTTGTTGCACTTGTGACTGTGAGTCTGTGTGATTGATTGACTCATAAGAGTCATTTATCAGTGACTCAGATTCACACTGCATGTGTGTTTCTAACTGCAGTCAGCAAATACAACACAACAGAAATACGCAGTGATTTGTCTTATGTTGAGTGTCGTGACAATGGCAGCGTTTCAAGCCAAGAAACCAAGCCGCCTCTGATACTTGAAGCAGGTCAATTTCACCTCCCCAAATTTTTTCTTGCATTGTGACAATCAACACATCTCCTGAAAATAGGCTTTGAGAAATATGAACCAGACATGCTCTTAACTAGTTTTGAGAGATTTATCCGTTGGCAGTATAAACACACACACACACACACACACACACACACACACACACTCTGAGTGGACGCGAGCCGGACGCTGTTGAGAAGAGAGAGCGTTTTCTCAGTCGTCCAGCATTAAGGTTGGTGTTCTTCATACAGTGTTTTATCTTCTGCCTGTTGCATCCGCTGAAGAGGAAAGCTCTGATGGGCCTGTGACCGTCTGTAAAGAAGTGAATGTGACGTTAACTGCCTGCTAACTGAGACACAAACTCTGGTTTGTGGGATCATTCAGCGTTGAGAAGAATGACTTTGGCTGGAGTGTGTGTGTGTGTGTGTGTGCATGTATCGGTGTGATGGGCTGTCAGACGGCTGACTGCGGTTTCCAGTGCCATAGATAGATGTTCTTCACCCGTCTTTTGACCTTCACAAGTAGACACTTCTTTTGGATTGTTTCCCAAATGTCTCAACTTTCTTCTCACTCTGTCTCACCACAAGCCGAGCAGCCGATCTCACTGTCAGTGTTGTTCAGGCAGAACGTGTTGCAGGTGCGAGGAGAAAGTAAGACTTTGTTCGTCATAACACTGTGTCCCAACCAGCTCTCATACGACAAGCTGTTAGACGTTAAACTGTGTTTTTCAGCTAGAGCAAACTGTTTTGAACTCTAGAAACAAACTCCAAACGAACTTTAATTTGGCCTGATTTTGATCGAAATGACGTCACACCAGATTGTTCTTTGATTTTGCTTGATGTATATCAAAATGTTTAGTGATTTGGATCAGATTTTGCTATTGGTGGAACAGGCACCAAAATGCTGTGTGACTTAAACTCACATTTGCTTACCAAAAGATTGATTGAGCTGAATCGGGTCATGTTTGGTTTGGACACGGCGTATCATCCGTAGCTTCCTCTCGTTCCATCTGTTTGATGCTGATACACAGATGAAGATGTTTTCAGATCTAATTAACCACTAGCTGTTAGTCAAACTGCCTTTATTCACGCGTGATCTTGAGTAACGGTGAGTTTGCTCTGCAGTTGGTGGTTGTAATTAGATTGAACTTTGTTCATCAGCTGTACACGCTAATGGCAGGAGGATATTTCTGTGAGATGTTCTTGTTTCCGCTGTGTTTGCAGTGCCGATGCCCCGGAGGCTGCGTTTCAGAGAGCTGAGCTCCGACACGCTCGGCGTGAGCTGGAAGGAGCCGAAGGGAGCGTTCGACGGCTATAGACTCGCGTACAGCACTGACTCAGGTGAGAGCGAAGGACTTTCGTGATTTGTAGTCATCGACAGCATGATGGGACGTCCTGAAGCTGGATCTGCCCAGACAATGCTTTGACAACTTGTGCTCGTAATGATTACAATATAAGGCTAATATTAGGATAATATCTGAACGTTTTGTGTATCGATCCAAAGCTGCCGTCATCTGAAATCTTTGCAGTTGTCTTCTCTGTGGTTCTGTCTCACATCTCAGTGTGTTTTTGTTCGGCAGGAGACGAGCGTGAGCTGACAGTGAGTAAATCTGAGCCCAAAGCCGTCATCGCAGGGTTCGACCGCAGGAAAGAGTACAGCGTGAAGGTCACGGCCGTCAGAGGGACGGAGCGGAGCAAAGCACTGCTGGGCAGATACAGCGGTCAGTCACTCATGCTTCTCTTCAGAGTTTCATCACATACTCTCGGCTCAGAACAGATCTGCAGAGAAAGAGTGGGATGCAGATATCAGCTGTTCTTCTATTCCTGATATTCCTCCGACTGTGTTTCCGTCAGGATCAGAGTCAGGCTCGGAGGTGAGTGACGTCGGCGTGCCGCTCAACCAGCAGGACAGCGTCGTCTCTGTGCCGGGCGACGAGATCGCTGAAGGTGAGGAGAAACAGAGCTTCATCTGGAGAAGCTGTAGCCGAACCGTCTCAGATCAGTGTCGCTCCACGTTCACAGCCGATCCTCACGTACTGTCGCTCCATTAATATAACGGTTGACTTATTGAAAACCATTGCAATGGTTCGCCGTCCCACGAAATAATGAACATTTGATGCTAAACCTCAGTCTTATGTTCTCTGAGCTTCTGCCGTCGAACAGCTTGCGTAATCGAACCGTGAGTCGATCTCCGTCTCTCTGACGCGCTTTCTTTAGTAGTTTCTTACTGTGTGATGTAAACATCATGAATTACACTGCAGTTCTTTTCAGCACATGACAAGTTCATTTGGACCCTGTTTAAGACTGACCATCTGAAGATCCTCAAGCCTTCAGAAAAGAGTTTGTTTGTGTCACGTACAGAGAAGCAAAATGACTTAAGATATTAAATGTTTTCTGAAAAATGCATAAAAATGAAGCGAGAAAACAAGAACTAATATCTGCCAAAGGGCAGTGCTGAACGTTAGCTTGAACGTTTTATTGAGTAAATCCTCTAAACGTAGCAGACCGAGGCTTATGCAAACATCTGCACTCAACTATATTTAGTTTCCAGTTTAAATGGAGGTTTTAAACACAGACCACAGAGGCTCATGGGTTTTGGCTCCGCAAACGTGACATTAACGCAGAGATTGACGGCGTGTTTGTGTTTGTGATTTATAATAAACGTGATTATAGGGGCCGTGTGCTGAAGAGAGAGAGAAACGCGCCTGTAAATCTTCCCAGAAGCTTTTTCATGCCTGCCGGTTTCGTTCTCTTGATCTCTTTTGAGTCGGTCGTTCTCAGTAAACCGTTTATGAACGTGTCGTATTATTATTTCAACTCAGGACGTTTTGCACTTATGATGTGACTGAATAGGCCTGATTGTGTCACTCTGACCTCCAGCCTCCTGATAAATCACACTTTATGAACACATTACACTCATTTTTAACCCAGGAGTATCATGTTTTATGGAACGACCTCAGCGCTCAGCTCAGAAATACTGCCGGCAATGACACAACTGTGTCTTTTTCTCGTTCTCGATCCTGCTGTCGCTGCTCGGATTCTCTCTGCAAGTCTACACTAGCTAAATACTTTCATTCATCTCTCCGAGTGTCTCGTAGGCATGCAGGTGTGAATCTGTCTAGCCTGCAGTCATCTCTCTCTCTGTTCAGTGCAGCTCCAGGTCACTTTAACCATGGTACGGTTTACACCGTGTGTTTGTGTGTCGTGGGATTTGGATGATCCCTGATTTGAAGGGTTAGTTCACCCAAAATTTGAACTAAGGTAAGACCTTCATTCATCTTCAGAACACAAATTAAGATATTTTTGATGAAATCCAAGGGTATCTGATCCACACATAGGCTGCATATCTTAATTTGTGTTCTGAAGATGAACGAAGGTCTTTCAGGTGAGTACTTAATGACAGAAATTACATTTTTGGGTGAAATAACCCTTTAAAGTCAACAAGAAACGGTGTTTGTAACCCATCTGGACACATTTCAGAGTGGAAAAGGATATTCAATATTTTACCAACGGCAAATTGATTGGACAGGTGAGAAGAGAGTGATGAAAAGAAAGTTGTTTCAGGGAAAGTTGAAATATTATGTGGACAAAAATGTATTTCTTTATAATAACGTCACTGATGAATCATTCACAATAAGAGCAGGAAGATGTATGGAGTAAAAATGGGGCACGACTTTGTTGTCTTAAATACTAGTTCAAATGTCAAAGGAATGAACTTGCTATGAACTACACCTTATCTTACCTAACACTGACCCCACCTTGACCCCAGCGCTGATCCTCATGCTGACCCCACTTTGACCCCTAACACTCTCTAACTCTCAAGGCAAATTCACACTGAACTTTTCGGCTCATTTTTGTCTTTCATTTAAGTTTTTTTTTTTTTTTTTATGAAATTCAATATATTTCAGAAATCTGAGCGATGTTTATCTCTTGTGTAGTTCCTGATCATATGTATATGCATAATGTAGTTAATTATAGCCAATTATATTAAGTTCTGGCTATGTTTGAATGAGTCATTAAAGAAACAAACATTTAATATTCATGTTTTCAGATGTATTGTTAAGGCCTGTTGATTATTAAAGTAACTATAACCAAAATGTTTTAATAATCGCTTCACAACTAAAACACCACAAATAAAGACGCACAGGAACAATATCACTGGAATCACTTTCAGAGCGATGAACGATAAAAACACTGACAGCCAATCAGAATCCATCCTGAACATTTAAAGTGACAGATGACAAAACTGCAGCGGTTATAATGAACAGAACGATATTGTGCGCTGATGTGGAAGCCAATGTAGTTATAGTTATATGAGGGTTTTTTTGCTCTTGTGAATAAGCCTTAATGCTGTCTCCACCCTGACCCCTGCCTGACCCTGACCTTTGACCTTTACTCGATCATGACCCCTTTACAAGTGACGTAGCTGTGTGTGTGTGTGTGTGTGTGTGTGTGTGTGTGTGCGCGCTCCTTCACTCGTTTGTGCAACAGCTTCTCTTCCATTTTACATATAACACAAGGTTGTCACTGACTTCTGAAAGGACACGCGTATGTGTATAGACTTGACAGAGCGTGGCATTATGGGTAAAAGCAAAGCCAGGCATCTGTTTAAGGGTGAAGAGCGCAGATGAACGTGTTTCAGCACGAACAGCAGAACACACACATGACGTCTATTCTTCACTCTATTATGTGCTCTAATGTTTCTCTTGATTTCAGTCTTTCTCCACAGGTGAGAGCGTCTGTCAGCAGATCGAAGGAGGTTCAGGGTCCGTCGTTCCTCTGTTCTTCATGCTGTATTAGAAAGATCCCACAGTCCAAAACTGAAATAAAGACGTTCCTGAGAGTGTTTGTGTCCTGTCCGTTCATCCATCATGTCACTGTGCACAAGCTACTGGTCACATGCAAAAAAAACAAAGAAAGTGTAGAAATGAAAACTGCTGTTCACAGCACATAGACCAGCTGACAGGACTTACACAACAAGAATGATATCTATGACAATACATGTTCAATAATAACTCAGACGCAGAGGAGTGATATCGCTGGAATCGTTTCTGATGGACGATGAACTCATGGTTAGTGTGTGATTGTGTGAACTCAGATCTGCTGTTGTGGATTCATCTGGTGTTTGTCTCTCTGTAGAGGACGTCTTCACATGTAAAACTCCAGCCATCGCCGATATCGTGATTCTGGTGGACGGATCGTGGAGTATCGGCCGGATTAATTTCCGTTTGGTGCGGATGTTTCTGGAAAGCCTCGTCAGGGCCTTCGCGGTCGGTTCTGAATACACACGTGTTGGTGCGTCTGCAGTCTTGTGTTTTTATTTGGTGTGTGTTTGTGAAGTTTGTTGTGTGGGTTAATAGTGTGTGTGTGTGTGTGCAGGTTTGCCTATACTTCTTAGTGCCAAATGTCCTCACTTATATAGGACAAAATGTCAAATGTTATGACAACCAACTAGCCAGTTGTCATTTTTCTGGCCCTCACTAGTTAAAAATGCTTATAAATTGGCCAAAACATGTTTTTAATTAAAATGTGTTTAGTTCATGTTTCTGTGATGGGTGGGTTAGGCGATAGAAAATATCATTAACCTGATATTAAATCAGTGGAAGTCTATGCAATGTCCTCACTAAGTGAATCAAACTTGTGTGTGTGTGTGTGTGTGTGTGTGTGTGTTCAGGGCTAGCGCAGTACAGCGGGGATCCGCGGATCGAGTGGCATCTGAACGCTCACAGCACTAAAGAGGCCGTGATCGAAGCCGTGAAGAACCTGCCTTATAAAGGAGGAAACACACTCACAGGTATAAACACACACACTCACACTCACACACACACACACACACTCACACACACTCACAGGTATAAACACTCACACACACACAGGTATAAACACACACACACACACACACACACACACTCACACACACACACACACACACTCACACACACACACACACACACACCACACACACACACACAGGTATAAACACACACACACACACTCACACACACACACACACACACACACACACACACAGGTATAAACACACACACACACACACACACACACACACACACTCACACACACTCACACTCACACACACTCACACACACACACACACACACACAGGTATAAACACACACACACACACACACACACACAGGTATAAACACACACACACACACACACACACACACACACTCACACTCACACACACACATCTAAATGATTGCTCATGTGTTTTTTTCCCAGGTCTTGCTTTGACGTATATTTTGGAGAACAGCTTTAAACCTGAATCTGGATCCAGACCTGACGTTCCTAAAATTGGGATTCTGATCACGGATGGGAAATCACAGGACGATGTTCTTGCTCCTGCTCAGAGACTCAGAGACGCTGGGATCGAGCTGTTTGCTATCGGTATGAGAACTGTGACGGTTTCATTATTGAAAGCTCATATGTTAGAGGGGGTGAAATGACCCACATATTCCTGCTCGAGTCATTTTATTTCACAATAACAATATACATATCTGTAACTCTGGGAGCGAGAGCAGGCGGACAGAGGCAGGGATCTGGGTGTGAGGAGTAGTTTAATGAAAACAAAACCAAAACGGGGAAACACAAACATGCAAGAAACATCCAACGAATGACAAGCTACAAGAGAAACACAAGGGCTATTAATACACAGCGGCTAACGAGCTTAATGAGTTAACAAGACTCACCCGGGGACGACAATCAAGGGGGAAACTACAAACAGGAACTGAGAACTAGATGTACAACATGAAAGTCCATGGACACACACACAGAACATATGACAATATCACAGTATTGCTAATTTTGTTGGATTATCTTTTATCAAAAATAATATCAAATATGCAAAGAACAAACAATAAGACAAGTCCAATAAAAGAAAGACTTATATGATATAAACATGCTTTCATCTTATTTAAACTACAAAATGTATTCTGTGAGTGAGAGAAGGAGCTGTTTTTTGCAGCTTATTGTGCTTAATTTTTTTTAACATCCTGCATTTTCCTCATTTCTTTATCACTCTAAAATGAACTAAAGCAGGATATATATATATATAAAGCCAAGGAGGCAGTGCAGAATGAGACATAGAATGAGAAAATAATCCATATAACAAAAATAAAACAACACAAACATTACAAAATGTGATATTAAAAAGTGTAAAAGTCTATTTTTCTAAAGACTGTCCAACAGGTGTGTCTCTCGTGCCTCCTCTCCCCTCATAGAGAATCAGCTGACCCCCTAAAGCGTGCGGTGTGTGGGGGTGATAAACCCAGTGCCTCCATCACGCTATGACTCCCCGCCTTGTTTACATGCGCGTTCTGCGCGTCAGTCTGAATGAACAGAAGGATGGTGTCAATGGGAAGACTAATTAAAAAGTAAGTAAACAGCTTATCTATCACTTCGATATCACCGCTTTATGTCAAAATCAAACTTGAAAAGACCTGAAGACATGATGACTGCGGGGGTTTAGTGAGCAATCAACTTGATTACAGATACATCTTCACGTCTGTGACGGACAGTGTTTATCGAGCACGACTGATGATCTGAAATAAGTTTACTATGAAAAAGAACAGCTGAAAATCAATACACAAATATAATATATTGTTTAACTAGTTTCTGCCTTTAGTTATTATTTCAGAATAAAAAATGCTGATGAGATTGACTTGGTTTCAATAAATAGAACATTAAATACATTGTCAATGTAAAAATACAGAATGGTATTTGGTTTCTTTTTTTTCCTTTTTTTCATTTAACAAGGAAAATGTGATTTAAATAAATATATAAATAAATAAAGAACTGTGAGGACTTTGCCTCCTCATTTCAGAACACATCACGGCACTGATATATACACGACTCAATATACACAATCTCTATCGATAGTCACTATATATCGTTATACCGCGGAGTCCTACCCATAATGCACAGCGTCAGTTTTCCATGTGTTGGTATGAATGTGTGCAGGGGTGAAGAACGCGGATGAGAACGAGCTGAGAGCCATCGCCTCGCCGCCGGAGGAGACGCACATGTATAACGTGGCTGATTTCAGCGTGATGAGCTCCATCGTGGAGGGCGTGACCCGCAGCGTCTGCGAGCGCGTCGCTGAACTCAGCAAAGAGATCAGCGGTGGGTTTCTGGGGGTTTGTGGGATCTCAGACACTCTAATGCTAGCATCTGTGACTGTCATTGTCACAGAAAAATATTTAATTAAGAACATGTTGTATTTAAGCTTTTATAATATCCTGCTTAGACGGTGTAAAGCTTGTCTGCGGCGTTTGTGTGCTTCAGGTGAGACAGAGCCGTATTCAAGGTCACTTGACGCTCCCAGCGACCTTGTGACCTCTGAGGTCACGGCCAGGAGCTTCCGTGTGTCGTGGACTCATGCTGCTGGGCCGGTGGAGAAGTACAGAGTGGTGTATTATTCATCCAGTGGATCCAGACCCGAGGAGGTGTGTGTGTTTGTTTACACTGATGAGGACCACATCTTTAAAAGATCTTCAGTGATGCAGTGAAACATGTGACTTCTGAGGAGGTTTTTGCCTGGACTCGATAATGATAATCTATATCTGCGAATGTAGGGTTATCAGATATTCTGCCTAGTGAAACGCACTCGTGTTCATCCGTGTGTCGTGCAGGTGGTGGTGAACGGTGGCGAGAACTCTGTGGTGTTGAGGCATCTGAACTCTCTGACTGAGTATCAGATCACTGTGTTCGCCATTTACAGCAACTCAGCCAGTGAAGCTCTGAGAGGCAGCGAGACCACCTGTGAGTGCAGCGTCTGATCTATCATCACATCTGATCTGATCTATCCATCTGATCTATTGATTACATCTGATCTATCCATCTGATCTGATCCATCCATCTGATCTGATCTATCCATCTGATCTATTAATCACATCTGATCTATTAATTACGTCTGATCTATCCATCTGATCTATTAATCACATCTGATCTGTTGATTACATCTGATCTGATCTATCCATCTGATCTGATCTATCCATCTGATCTATTAATTACGTCTGATCTATCCATCACATCTGATCTGTTGATTACATCTGATGTATCCATCTGATCTATTAATCACATCTGATCTATTAATCACATCTGATCTGATCTATCCATCTGAATCTGTTCATCACATCTGATCTATTAATTATGTTCTGATCTATTCATCACATCTGATCTATCCATCACATCTGATCTGTTCATCACATTTGATCTATTGATTACATCTGATCTATCCATCTGATCTGATCTATCCATCTGATCTGATCTATCCATCTGATCTGATCTATCCATCTGATCTATTAATCACATCTGATCTGATCTATCCATCTGATCTGTTCATCACATCTGATCTATTAATCACATCTGATCTATTGATTACATCTGATCTGTTCATCACATCTGATCTATTGATTACATCTGATCTATCCATCTGATATATTAATCACATCTGATCTATCCATCTGATCTGATCTATCCATCTGATCTGATCTATCCATCTGATCTATTAATCACATCTGATCTGATCTATCCATCTGATCTGTTCATCACATCTGATCTATTAATCACATCTGATCTATTGATTACATCTGATCTGTTCATCACATCTGATCTATTGATTACATCTGATCTATCCATCTGATATATTAATCACATCTGATCTATCCATCTGATCTGATCTATCCATCTGATCTATCCATCTGATCTGATCTATCCATCTGATCTATTAATCACATCTGATCTGATCTATCCATCTGATCTGATCTATCCATCTGATCTATTAATCACATCTGATCTGATCTATCCATCTGATCTGTTCATCACATCTGATCTATTAATCACATCTGATCTATTGATTACATCTGATCTGTTCATCACATCTGATCTATTGATTACATCTGATCTATCCATCTGATATATTAATCACATCTGATCTATCCATCTGATCTGTTCATCACATCTGATCTATTGATTACATCTGATCTATCCATCTGATCTATTAATCACATCTGATCTGTTAATCACATCTGATCTATTAATTATGTCTGATCTATCCATCACATCTGATCTATCCATCACATCTGATCTATTAATCACATCTGATCTGTTCATCACATTTGATCTATTGATTACATCTGATTGATCCATCTGATCTGATCTATCCATCTGATCTATTAATTACGTCTGATCTATCCATCACATCTGATCTGTTGATTACATCTGATCTATCCATCTGATCTGATCTATCCATCTGATCTATTAATCACATCTGATCTGATCTATCCATCTGATCTGTTCATCACATCTGATCTATTAATCACATCTGTTCATCACATCTGATCTATTGATTACATCTGATCTATCCATCTGATATATTAATCACATCTGATCTATCCATCTGATCTGATCTATCCATCTGATGTGTTCATCACATCTGATCTATTAATCACATCTGATCTGTTAATCACATCTGATCTATTAATTATGTCTGATCTATCCATCACATCTGATCTATCCGTCACATCTGATCTGTTCATCACATTTGATCTATTGATTACATCTGATCGATCCATCTGATCTGATCTATCCATCTGATCTATTAATTACGTCTGATCTATCCATCACATCTGATCTGTTGATTACATCTGATGTATCCATCTGATCTATTAATCACATCTGATCTATTGATTACATCTGATCTGTTCATCACATCTGATCTATTGATTACATCTGATCTATCCATCTGATATATTAATCACATCTGATCTATCCATCTGATCTATTAATCACATCTGATCTGTTGATTACATCTGATCTATCCATCTGATATATTAATCACATCTGAACTATCCATCTGATCTGATCTATCCATCTGATCTATTAATCACATCTGATCTGTTGATTACATCTGATCTATCCATCTGATCTGATCTATCCATCTGATCTATTAATCACATCTGATCTATTGATTACATCTGATCTATCCATCTGATATATTAATCACATCTGATCTATCCATCTGATCTGATCTATCCATCTGATCTATTAATCACATCTGATCTGTTGATTACATCTGATCTATTAATCATATCTGATCTGTTATTCACATCTGATCTATTAATTATGTCTGATCTATCCATCACATCTGATCTATCCATCACATCTGATCTGTTGATTACATCTGATCTATTAATCATATCTGATCTGTTAATCACATCTGATCTATTAATTATGTCTGATCTATCCATCACATCTGATCTATCCATCACATCTGATCTGTTCATCACATTTGATCTATTGATTACATCTGATCTATCCATCTGATCTGATCTATCCATTTGATCTGATCTATCCATCTGATCTATTGATTACATCTGATCTATTAATCATATCTGATCTGTTAATCACATCTGATCTATTAATTATGTCTGATCTATCCATCACATCTGATCTATCCATCACATCTGATCTGTTCATCACATTTGATCTATTGATTACATCTGATCTATCCATCTGATCTGATCTATCCATTTGATCTGATCTATCCATCTGATCTGTTGATTACATCTGATCTATTAATCACATCTGATCTATTAATCACATCTGATCTGATCTATCCATCTGATCTATTAATCACATCTGATCTGATCTATCCATCTGATCTATTAATCACATCTGATCTATTGAACGGTTGCGTGTCTGATCAGAAGCGATTGATTGTTGTGTTGGTCAGTGGCGCTGCCGACGGTCAGCAGTCTGGAGCTGTATGACATCACTCACAGTACCATGCGTGTGCGCTGGCGAGAGGCAGAAGGGGCTTCTGGGTACATGATCCTGTACGCGCCTCTGACGGAGGGCGACCCCGCGGATGAGAAAGAGGTGGAATAAACACACACACACACACACACACACACACTTCACTCCTTTCACTCCAAATGTGAATGTCCGGTGTGAAGATTTTCAATCCTATGGAGTTGATGACACGGGAACATTCGCCCGCTGACACGTTTTCTTTCCTCGTCCGGTGCTTGATGACAATATTATCTTTTGTAGGGCTGTGTTGCAGCTGAAATTGATTTTTTCATAAATAATAAATGAACACTATTATTTTCCTCTTTATTACTGCTGTGAATCGATCTGTGTTGTATAAAGCGCTGTAGAAGCTGACTTTACTTGGTGAAAGGGTTCAGCTCATTAGATTCAAGTTTTGGGTCACATGTCCAGAGCGTTTACACTGATATAACTGACCACAGAGAGACTGTATGTGACGCTGGTCCTGGAGCTCAGTCAGACGATCATGGCGCTCCCAACACTAGGGTCAAGGGTTCGTTTCCCAGAGAAAGCATGAACTGATCGGAAGGAAATCTTCAGTTCAGTGAAAGTGGCTTCATGAGTGTGTTTGTGTGTTTGCAGGTTAAAGTGTCTGACACTGTGACTCAGATTGAGCTGGAGGGTTTAACTCCTGCTACCGAATACACGGTTACTGTTTACGCCATGTACGGAGAGGAAGCCAGTGACCCCATGACCGCGCAGGAGACCACGCGTGAGTACAGACCGACACGTCAGCACATCACAGTGCCGACTAGAAGGATGTGAACTGGGATTGACTGCAGTCAGGACAGGAAACAGGAACAGGAAGGAGCAGACTATTAATGTCATTGATCGTATCTTCTCTCTGATTGGCTCCTCTCAGTTCGTCTGACTCCTGCTCGTAATCTGCGCATCTCAGACGTGAATCACAGCTCCGCTAAACTGTCGTGGGACGCGGCATCTCGCAAGGTCAAAGGTTACCGTATCGTTTATGTGAAGACAGACGCTGTGCAGACCAATCAGGTGAGTGTGCGGCCGATCTCTGTGAACTGCCTTTTTTTGACATGTCTCCGACCTTTGACCCTTTGTTGACCTCAGGTGGAAGTGGGACCGGTAACCACGGTGATGCTGCGCAACCTGAGCTCTGTGACGGAGTACACCGTCGCCATCTTTGCCCTCTATGAGGAAGGACAAGCAGAACCGCTGACCGACACTTTCACCACCAGTGAGAGTCACACACACACACACACACAGATGAATAATACATTTAAATTTAATTTAGTATAAATAAACAAGGTATTAGCCGTGTTGACAGAAGAAGCTTCCAGTGCAACTATATATATATATAAATAATCACAATAGTCAAATTGAGTGTGTGTGTGTGTGTGTGTGTGTGCTGTAGGTGTGGTTCCTCTGCCGCTGAATCTCCGCTCCAGTGACGTCTCCACTGACAGTTTCAGAGTCATGTGGCAACACGCCGCGCCTGACGTCTCCTTCTACAGACTCACCTGGAGACCCGCAGCAGGAGGAGAGACTAAAGAGGTGCGCACACACCTGTACACACGTGAAAGTGAATCAAACACGAGCACATTTGACCAGTAGAGCAGGACTCCAGCAACACAAGCTCATGGGTTCGATTCCCAGGGAACGCATGGACTGATCAGATGTACAGATTGAATGCAATGGAAGTCCGTTTGGATAAAAGCATCCGTGTGAAAGTCATTGTAACTGTCGCCTCAGCGCTCGTCTCAGTCAACACGGTAACGTTATTTGAAGGTTACGTAAATGTAAGGACGAAACTTGGAGCGTTCTTATTATTAATATTTGATATACGTTCTTGTAATGTTGAGAGAACATTCAAATGTAACGTCCTCGTAACATTTACAAAATGAAGGGAACGTTCCTCTAACGATGACATAAAATCAGTCGTCGCTCTGTTTGTCTGCAGGTTCTCATCAACGATAACTCCAACACGTTTGTCATCACGGGTCTCAAGCCTTTGACTGAATATGAAGTTTCTCTGTCTGGAGTCTACAGAGATGAATCTGAGAGCGATCCAGTGGAGATCTTTGAAACCACAGGTCAGGATCGTCCTTCCTCTGAAAATACACATCTTTTTCATGAACGTAAATGACTATAAAATGTGTTTTTTGTTTCTTTGTCTGTAATTGTGTTTGAAGTTGCCAGAACAACAACAGTTTCTACAACGACCGTCAGAACGACTACAGCCGGTAAAATGTCTCATGTGTTTCGGTCATCCGGGGTTTTCCTGCGTCAGGAACGCTCTGTGGTCTGCGCTTACATACATGTTTATTCACACACGTGAAGATGGTTGATGACATAATTCATGATATCTGAAATGCATTTTTATTATTAGTATTATTATTCGACATTCAACACTCCTAATTTGAGAGAATTTTCTACTACAACTTTTCATTGCAAGAAAAACCACGTTTATCAGTTTCTGTCCATATGGGTTATAAACTGTTAGTTAACATGTTTCATTTCTCATACTTCTGCTCCTCTGAACCTTCATTTCTCCAAACATTTCATCAAGCTTCAGAACAGGAGCGGACGACACCGTCACTAGCGAGAACATTGCAAAAATCACATCTTAATGCATTATTTCATTGGCTTTGGTGTCCACCGAAACTATTCCAACGCAGGAAAACCCCGAGTGCATTCAGACGATCACGGCTTCACGTGTGTGTGTGTGTGTGTGTGTGTGTGTGTGCGTGTTCATATGTGTGTGTGTGTGTGTGTGTGTGTGTGTTCATATGTGTGTGTGTGTTTGTGTTCATATGTGTGTGTGTGTGTGTTCATATATGCGTGTGTTCATATGTGTGTGTGTGTGTGTGTGTGTGTTCATATGTGTGTGTGTGTTCATATGTGTGTGTGTGTGTTCATATATGTGTGTGTGTGTTCATATGTGTGTGTGTGTGTGTGTGTTCATATGTGTGTGTGTTCATATGTGTGTGTGTGTGTGTTCATATGTGTGTGTGTGTGTGTGTTCATATGTGTGTGTGTGTGTGTGTGTGTGTGTTCATATATGTGTGTGTGTGTGTGTGTTCATATGTGTGTGTGTGTTCATATGTGTGTGTGTGTTCATATGTGTGTGTGTGTGTGTTCATATGTGTGTGTTCATATGTGTGTGTGTGTTCATATGTGTGTGTGTGTGTGTGTGTGTTCATATGTGTGTGTGTGTGTTCATATGTGTGTGTGTGTGTGTGTGTGTTCATATGTGTGTGTGTGTGTTCATATGTGTGTGTGTGCAGTGCAGCGGCTGGCCGTCAGGAATCTGCAGCTGAGTGACGTGACGACCTTCAGCATGCGTGTGTCATGGGATGCTCTGGGTCCAAACGTGCGTCAGTACCGAGTGTCTTACATCAGCACTCGAGGTGACCGCGCCGAACAGGTGGTGAGTGTCTCAATCTCACATTCAATCATCTCATACATGTGTGTGTCTTGCAGATATTGTGCTAATATAATTGTGACCAAAGTTTCGCCAACACGATCAGGATGGCAAACAGGATTCACTGAAATTGCAAGAACTTGAGATAATCAAATACCATTGATTTCTAGAAAGTGTGTTTATGAATTTATAGCTGTACTATTTCCAGCATTTAGTAATAAACAAAAATGTATTGTATGTAATATAATGATCAGTATAAAGCAAATAGTATGTGTACACTAATATGTTTATCACACATGACGCCTGTAGTATCAGCAGAACTGTCTCTCCCAGCATGCACTGTGGCACGGCCAGCGCAAGAACAACAAAGAGATTTGCATCAGTTACTCGTTTCATGCAGTCGTGAATCGAATGCTTGGTGACATTTTTATATCGGCAGAATTCACAGTGAAAAGAACATCTAATGTTGAGGTTTACAAGGAAAGTTATAAAATATCAGGTTCTTTTTCTGTGAGTCTGACAGCATCAGCACTGAATCAGAGTGAATGTCTACAGATATACAGATCATTTCATTTGATAAATGATAAATCTGTGTGCAAAAACTAAATTAAACTGGATAAAGGACAGAGTTATGATAACTGTGCTGCTGTTTTTGATCTGTCATGTTTCACCTCAAATGCTGTAATATCGGTCAATACTCGAGTCTGTAGAGACAAACTGTTTTCAGCATTTGTACATTAAATTGCTGCTGAAACTCAATTTCCATTTCTCCTCAAACGACCCTTTGCCTTCTGCAAGTATTTTGTGGTGTTAAGCTTGGAAACGTGTGTTTAGCTCTTTATCGCTCTTTCATCTGTCGGAGAGTCCAGCTCTCGTCCTCAGATATGTTTGGCTTCGCCGCGGGAACATTCTGTGTCAAAACAGCTTTAATCACTCTGGTTTTTCCTCAAAGACTGTGAGACTTGAGCTGCCTGTGGTTCAGGTCTTGTTGTGCTGCGATGGTCAGCTGATGGCTCTGGTGTTTTCTCCGCTGTAGTCGATGGTTCCTGCGGGTCAGACCTCGGTGCTGCTGCAGCCTCTCCTGTCGGACACTGAGTACCGCATCAGCGTCTCGGCCGTCTACGGCGACGGCGACGGACCGTCCATCACGCGAGTCGCTCGCACACGTGAGTGTCCTCTACGCTGAGCCCTCGCTCTGGGCTTGTGGGTAATATGGTGACATGACCATGAGCGTCTTTTGCATTAATGTTGAGAAGCGTGAATCTAAGAGGAAAGTGTGTATTTCAGGGCCTGTAACTGTTCAGTCCTGCAGTGTGACAAATGTTTTAAAAATTTATTTAAATTCAATTTCGGGTTAAAACGATTAAATCGAATATAATGATTACAAACATTATAAACACTGTAAATATGTATTTTAGTTCCCATCAATCCACAACAAATCCTTTGAATTTAATAATTTAATGTGATCAGAACAGAACAAGAACAATTTCCTGTCTCACTAGTAAACAGCCTAACAGATGTATGGGTCAGTCGTGTTTCACAGGAAGTGTGTAGCCGTTAATTGTTCGATCGAGATGAATAATTAGCACTCTTCCTCCGCAGTGCCTCTCTCCGCTCCCAGCGGCCTCCGCGTGTCCGAGGAATGGTACAACCGCTTCCGCATCAGCTGGGACGCGCCACCCTCGCCCACCATGGGCTACAGGATCGTCTACCAGCCCACCTCAGGTACCAGACGCTTTAAACACCGTCACACGCCACACACAAACTTCACGGCTGACCTGTGACCTCTCGACAGCGGCCGGCCGCGCTCTGGAGACGTTTGTGGGCGACGACGTGACCACCATGCTGATCGTCAATCTGTTGAGCGGGACGGAGTACAGCGTTAAAGTCATCGCCACCTACACCACGGGATCCAGCGAAGCCCTGAGCGGACGCGCAAAGACGCGTGAGTTCAAGATAACGTCTTTAGAAATCATGTTTTCATAACTTAAGGTGAGTGTGAGCAAATGTTCTCATAACACGTGTCTGTTCACTGGGATCTGATGCTGTGTGTGTGTGTGTGTGTGTGTGTGTAGTGTATCTGGGAGTGAGTAACCTCAACACGTATCAGGTGCGGACGACCAGCATGTGTGTGCAGTGGCAGCCGCATCGACACGCCAACCTGTACCGCCTCATCCTGCAGTCACAGCTCAGTGAGTGTGTGTGTGAGTGTGTGTTTGAGTGTGTGTGAGTGTGAGTGAGTGTGTGAGTGTGTGTGTGTTTGAGTGTGTGAGTGTGTGTGTGTGTGTGTGTGTGTGTGAGTGTGTGAGTGAGTGAGTGTGTGTGTGTGAGTGTGTGAGTGTGTGTGTGTGTGTGTGTGTGTGTGTGAGTGTGTGAGTGAGTGTGTGAGTGTGAGTGTGTGTGAGTGAGTGAGTGTGTGTGTGTGAGTGTGAGTGTGTGTGAGTGTGTGTGTGTGTGTGAGTGTGTGTGTGAGTGAGTGTGTGAGTGTGTGTGTGAGTGTGAGTGAGTGTGTGTTTGAGTGTGTGAGTGTGTGTGTGTGTGTGTGTGTGTGAGTGTGTGAGTGAGTGTGTGAGTGAGTGTATCATTGGCGTGTCAGTTGTGAGGTTTCGTGTGTGATTATATGTTACTGCAGTCTAACCTTCACTAAACAAACGTCTCATTTAGAGTCTGAAACATGCTGCATATAAACACGATTTATAGTGTGACTGAATCCAGATGAACAGATTCAAAACACACACTATACCTGATACAGATATTCAGTCCTCTTTCCATTCAATCCTCCTTTTCAGACGGTGAGAAACAGGAAGTGAGGTTGGCTGGCTCCGCCTCCAGACACTGCTTCAATGATCTCACGCCGAACACGCAGTACACGATAAGTGTTCACGCTCAGCTGCAGGACACGGAGGGACCGGCGGTCACCACCACGCAGAGGACATGTATGTGCAGGAAACTACGAATGCTGTTACACACACACACACACACACACTCATTCACACACACACTCGCTGTGATTATATGTGATCATGTGATTATACGTGTGAGCCACAGATTCACACACTGATGAAGAACGGTGATACAGTTACTGTGTTTCTGACAGATAAATATAATCCTTCAAGTGTTTGTCATTAAACCCTGTTCATGATAAATTGGATTTCAAATGATTTTAGACATTAGGTGACAGAATCAGATTTATTTAGACCGTTTAGACACATTCCCCGTGTGAGCGTCACATGTACAGTCTTGTGTTCTTTGTAATGGTGAAATGTGTGTGCAGTTCCTGTGAGCACGTCTCCGCCCACCACAACCAGCAGCACCGCCCCTCCGCCCACCCTTCCCGCCACTAAAGAAGGTACGTGTCACATGACCTTGTGAAAGTTTAGGGGTGTACAGCGGGCTTCATTAGCTCTGTGTGTGTGTGTGTCAGTGTGTCGCGCTGCTAAAGCAGATCTGGTGTTTCTGGTGGACGGATCATGGAGTATCGGAGATGACAACTTCCAGAAGATCATCCGCTTCCTGTACAGCACAGCCGGAGCTCTAGACCGGATCGGGCCGGACGGGACTCAAGTGAGTGACACACTGCAGCACCAAACACACGTCTGATCCCGTAACCATCATCAGCCGAACCATATTTCCATGATTTAATGACGTTCACGGTTCTCTGATGTCACATGACATGCGGTTAAACAAATTAAATATTTCATCCTTTTTAGTAAGTGTTTAATTTTGATTACTTTAATTCTTAAATTATTTATTTTAATTACACATTTTACACAATTAAACGATGATGTAATTGTTAGCGTTCTAGAACTTAGCATTTATTTTTGTTCTGACTATCATTCATCACTGGCCTCAAGCCTCTGATAGTGTTCAGTCAGTTTTTACACTGTGTTTTACTTCATCGCAGTGATGCAAAACCTGCTGACCTTTATGGCACTTGCTGTGAACGCAAAAAACATGTTTGAACTCGGAAAGACTAAATGATCTTTTTAAGAAAAAATCTTCTATTGTTTGCAATCAAAAATGACCGCTATGGGAAATAAAATATGAAAATACAGAGCAATTTTTTTGGTATACAGTTTACAAGTCAATAATTTAGTAATAATTAAAGCACTCGAGTCTTTGATCATGTCTAAATATATATCAAAAATGCAAAACCTCATAAAAATAAGTCAAATCTTGGATTAAATACTTCTGCTTTATTTTAAGTTTGATAATTGTAAATCGTGTTTTTTTAAATTTCATATAGAAATAAATGGTCAATTACTTTAGATGTAAATATTGTTTAGTAACACAAAATCAAATTACAAAATTTTAAGCAATAAATGTTATTAAAATGGAATATGGTAGATAAAAATACAGTTATTATCTGATTATAGTCTTATGATGTCTGATGGGTGTGTCTGTGTGTCAGGTGGCCATCGCTCAGTTCAGTGATGACGCTCGCACCGAGTTCAAGCTCAGCTCCCACGATAATAAAGAGAGCCTGCTGGACGCCATTCAGAGGATCTCATATAAAGGAGGAAACACAAAGACAGGCAAAGACAAACACTCACACACCCTCAGCTCTGCTGTAAACACACTGCAGTGATGCTCATGAGTGTGTGTGACCTCTGACCTCTGCAGGCAGAGCCATGCAGCATGTCAAAGACTCCGTGTTGACGGCGGTGGGCGGAGCCAGAAGGGGCGTGCCTAAAGTCCTGGTGGTGCTGACGGACGGCCGTTCCCAAGACGACGTCCTCCAGGTTTCCCAGGAGATCCAGGCAGAAGGTGCGTCGCCAAGGCAACAGGTCACACCGATGAGAGTCTGTCGCCGCGCTACAGTTCGCGACTCTTTAAACGTGTACTGTTTCATAGCGTGTGTTTTCTGTAGGTTATGTCGTGTTTGCCATCGGTTTTGCCGATGCTGATTATGGCGAGCTGGTGAGTATCGCCAGCAAACCCAGCGAGAGACACGTGTTCTTCGTGGACGATCTGGACGCTTTCAGAAAAATCGAAGAGAAACTGATCACCTTCGTTTGTGAAGCTGCTTCAGCAAGTAAGCGTGTGTGTGTTTGAATAAATTTGTACCCGACGTCCTGTTGTGTAAAATCTCTATAAGAAATAAAATAAAGTACATTTAAAACTAAAAATGAAGACAGTTTTCTGTTAGGGTTATCTGTATGTAATGGCAGTAGATGTGTTGAGTTCTGCAGTGAAGTAAACATGCGTGTGTTTCTGTGTCGTTTGTAGCGTGTCCATCAGTTCCCATGAGCGGCAGCACTTTACCAGGTAAATGGTTCAAACACACACAAACTGAGTTTTATTGTGTTCCTGATGTTCTCATGTGGACACACAGTTCATTTCAGCCCAGCTTCAGTCGTTCAGTGTCGTTTGAATGTTTGTAAACGTCTTCATCTCGCTGCATTCGTGTGGACGTGCTGAAGTAAAGAGTTTAAGCCCTGTTCGCATCGTTCATTTTCAGTGGTGATCTGCTGACGTCCGGAGACTCGAGCCTCAGTGGCCACTGGCAAAAGAAAGTGGGCGTGTCCGTTATATGCAAATGAGCAGTTAATCAGTCGCCATATGTAGATAAAACTAATCCGCTCAGCTTTCCCTCCAGGATGTTTATTTATAGCAGAAAGGAAACTGTTTTGATGTCAATATGTTTTGATGGAACAACATCTGTGAATGTCATTCATAAACATTACTAGGCGAACAGTAGCAGGAACGCCAGGATCCTAAAAAAAGGTCCTAAAAAGTCTTAAATTGATTTTAAAAACCCTGCAGATGCCCTGATCCGTGTGAGCAGTGCATTACACCGGTCCTGTTCAGCATTGGCTCAATCTGGGTTCACATTTTTAGATGGCTTCATCTTGATATGACTGAACGTCTGTGGCCGTCGATCTATAGTGACAGTGTTGTCGGTCTGTGTCAGGGTTCAGGATGATGGAGATGTTCGGGCTGGTGGAGCATCTGTACAGCAGCGTGAGCGGCGTGTCGATGGAGCCGGGGACCTTCAACAGCTACAGCAGCTACAGACTCGGCAGCGACGCGCTCCTGACGCAGCCCACCAGGTGACGCACAGATCCTCAGCCCTGCTTCTGGAGAGCCACTGTCCTGCAACCCTAATCAAACACACCTGAACCAGATCAAGCTCTTCAGGATCGCTTGAAAATCACAAGCTGAAGAAGGTTGGATATAAACTCTGCAGGGCCGTGGGCCTCAGGAGCAGGACTGAAGACCTATGGACTAGTGTCTGTCATTTCATTTGAGAAAACTGTCATCCGATACACCCAGAAACTTTGAATTTGAAATGAAATCAGAATAAACTCTCATGCAGGTTCATCCATCCGGAGGGTCTGCCGTCAGACTACACCATCACCATGCTGTTCCGGCTGCTTCCGGAAACCCCACAGGAGCCCTTTGCATTGTGGGAAATCCTCAACAACAACAACGAGCCATTAGTGGGAGTCATTCTGGACAGTGAGTAACACGCTGCCGTCACACGCTTTGTTTTCATAAAACGAGGCATCCTGCAGCACACGCAGCAACACGGTTGATTGGGTTCGATTCTCAGGGAATGCATGAGCTGATCCAACGTCTATGCATCAGAATAAAATTTGCTTTTGAAATCCAAATCTTGTTTCACTTCATGTAAGCTCACTTCACTTCACAGTTGCAGGAAAGACTCTGACTTTTTTCAACACCGATTATAAGGGCGATTTTCAGACGGTGACATTTGAGGGGATGGAAATCCAGAAACTCTTCTATGGCAGTTTCCACAAGGTCAGAATCACAAAGCGCAGGAGATTCAGTCTGTGAACGTCCTGTTGTCTAATGCAGCATGATTCAGGGCTGCTGTGTGTGTGTGTGTGTGTGTTTGTGATCACAGCTGCACATCGCAGTGAGTAAGACCTCGGCTCTGGTGATGGTCGACTGTAAATCGGCAGGAGAGAAGCCTGTTAACGCAGCCAAAAACATCAGCACTGACGGGGTGGAGGTTCTCGGCCGGATGGTTCGATCCAGAGGCTCCAAAGACAACTCTGCTCCGGTACCTTGTGTGTGAGAGATCAAAGTGAAAGTCATGCATAAATGCAGTTGATGGTTAGAATAACACATCTCACATCTGTGTGTGCGTGTTTAGTTTCAGCTGCAGTCCTTTGATATCGTGTGCAGCACATCATGGGCTCGACGGGACAAATGCTGTGAGCTGCCCAGCCTGGTGAGTGTGTGTGTGTGTGTGTGTGTGTGTGCGTGAGATTCATGTTTTTAAATGAGCAGCAGATTCATGAATGTTCATGTACAGTGTGTGATTCAGCTGATGTGTTTGTTTGTTTCCAGAGGAAGGAAGCTGACTGTCCGTCTCTCCCACGCGCCTGTACCTGCACTCAGGACAGTAAGGGCCCTCCTGGCCCCGCCGGACCTCCTGTAGGAGCTCATCCTCATCATCATCATCATTATCATCGTCTCAGACATCAGTCACTGACTCTGTGTGTGTGTGTGTGTGTGTGTGTGACAGGGAGGTCCTGGTATCAGAGGAGCCAGAGGAGATCGAGGTGAACCCGGCCCTGTGGTACAAAATTACCCACAATCCACCTTACTAACTAACATTTCACCAGAGATTGTGAGTGTGATTGTACGAGTTGATGAACACCGACATCTCATGTGTGTTTGCAGGGTCCTGTTGGTCCAGTAGGGGACGCTGGAGTTCCAGGAGCTCAGGGGCCTCCCGGCCCTCCGGGGCCCAGCGGACGCTCCATCAGAGGCCCTACGGTAACTCACCTGCACCCTCCACACCGGTTTCACAAATGATTAATTCTCACTGCTCATAATCTTCTCAGATCAAGTCAGTCAAGGCATGTCTAAAATCATTTGGAATCTTCTCAGATCAGATAGCTTTTAGAGTTGCAATGATACTTCCGTATCGTGACATGTAATTTTTATATTATAAATAAAATCGCTATTGTGATGTCATGTTCTTTTGCTCTACAAGCTCAATGTTTCTGTAACCCATCGTGTGCAGAAGGCGTGATTTGAGACACATGTGAAGTCTGTGTTGTTGTGATGGTGTTTTCAGGGCGCTCCGGGTGAGACGGGACAGAAGGGAGACGCGGGTCCTCCAGGGCTGCAGGTAAATCACACGCTGCGAACCTTCGCTCATGTCTGTCTGTGCTCACGCCTGCGCTGACGTTATGTCGTGTCTTCCTGTAGGGTGTTCCCGGCTCGCCTGGCTCTCCGGGACGTGAGGGGCCTGCAGGAGCCCGGGTAACTGTCCGTCAGCTGTGGTGTCATGTTAAAGCTGTGCTTGTGCGTGTGATCATGTGTGTTTCATCCTCCACAGGGTCTGCCAGGTCCAGACGGTCCTCAGGGACGAGTGGGAGCTCCGGGGACTATAGTGAGTCCACAAACATGTACAGGTTTAATGGCGGTGTCGTGATGTACTCGTGTTCGTATTTAAGCCGCATGATTAATCAAAATAAAATCAGTATCGCAATATGTGTTAGTGTGATTGTCAAATCACAAAGCCTGTGATTAAATAAATATATGGGCTGTGTGTTGAGAGTGAAGCCTGGCAGTGTGTTCATTTACATGCGTGCAGATCATGATCCAGTGTTTCACTTTCATTTACTGTCAATCCATAGAATCTATGGATCATGATCTGCATGATGAAAACTCAAGTATCATGGAGCCCTAGTTGATAGTGTGTGTGTGTGTGTGTGTGTCATTATAACAGGGAGGTCCAGGAGCCCCTGGGGCCCCGGGAGAAAATGGCCCTGCAGGACCTAGAGGAGAACAGGGTCCTCCGGTACGTCTGTCTGTACACGCGTGCACATGATACGAGTGATCGAAGCGATGCTAAACCCTCTCTCTGTGTTTCAGGGACTCCCGGGACCTAAAGGAGACAAGGGCGAGAGGGTAAGTGTCCTCCTTGGAGAGTCTGATTGGATAACGGCAACATCCTCACGTTCTTCTGCTCGTGTGTGTTAAATAGGGTGATGTCCAGTCCACGTCTTCTGTACAAGCCATAGCGAGACAAGTGTGTGAGCAGCTGATCCAGAGTGAGTCCGCAGACATGCGCACGGCATTCTGGGATTGTGTTAGTGTGTCTGACATCACTCTCTCTGGGTCGCAGGTCACATGGCACGCTACAGTTCCATTCTGAACCACATTCCCAGCCAGCCGGTGTCGATCCGCACCGTCCCCGGACCGCCGGGAGAGCCGGGGCGACAGGGGTCTCCAGGACCTCAGGGAGAGCAGGGGCCACCTGGACGACCCGGATTCCCCGGCAGTAACGGAGAGAATGGCCAGCCTGGAGCCAGAGGTGGATGACTGCGTTTATACTTACACCACTAATCTGAGAGAAAAACAACTCTTCATGAGGAAAAAAACATTATTTTCTGCAGTTATAGACACAACAGTTCCAAATCAAGTTATTTTTTACAGTGCTTTATGCAGTACACATATACTGTTTGTTTTATTTATTGTTTTGTCCTGATATAGTGCAGTACACAATCACAGTATATGATGGCGAATAAGCAAGTATTCACGTCGTTTGTTCCTCCTCCCTGCCCTCGTTTTCTCACGGGTGGGGATACACACGATTTGTGTGTTCTGTGTTTGGGAGCAAAGCATGCTCTGTCAGCCTTCAGGGGGGTTAACAGCGAGCATTGTGACAGGCTGCCGCTTCCCACGCTCTGCTCCCGCCTGTCACTCCTCAAGGAGAGTGATCTCGTGTTCTCTGCGGTTCTAGCTCAGATCGTGAGGATTGCAAATGGATTTCTCAGAGGGGTTAGAGACGGGCCTCACCCTTTCACTTGGGGGATCCAGCTCTCTCTCGCTGAGATCGGAAGCCTGCGCTGCGGCTTCTTCCGCCCGGGGAGAGAGCCCGGTGCTTCAGCGATCCAACTCTGAGGATGTGGATGTGTTGAGCATCAAGGCTGGTGAGATAGAGCATTCGCCTCTTCTGGAGATGATGGCATGGCATTTAGGAACACTTCCTTTTAGACCTAAGAGGCCATCATGTGCTTGACAACACATCGGTAATCTCTTATATAAATCACCAGGGGAGGTCTGCATTCGCGTCCACTATGGGAAACTCTCTGAGAGCAGTATACATCCTGGGGTACCGAAATGTAGGAGGCAACATCCTGTCGAGACAGAGGCTGAGGCCCAGGGAATGGCAACTTCACCCCGAGGTGGTGAATATATGGGAGATATATCTTGGCCAGAACCTCCCATATATGCAGAAGTGGATCTGTTTGCGTCTCAGGACATGACGCACTGTCCACTTTGGTTCTCCCTCAAACATGGCCGAGGCTACGTCTGTACGCTTTTCCCCTGATTGCTCTGCTCCCAAGAGTTCTGGAGTCTACTACTAGTAGCGATATACTGGCCGAGCTGAATTTGGTTTTTGGACCTATTGTCCCTCCTCAGTGGTTCTCCCTTCACCCTCGCCCAGAGATATGGAACCTGTGCGTTTGGCCTCTGAGGGGACCCAACTCATAGACTCAGGTCTCTCAACTGAGGTTGTGGAGACCATACCTTACTCTAGAGCTCCATCCACAAGGAAACTTTACACCTTGAACTGGAAAGTCTTCGCTTCTTGGTGCAGAATGTGTCAATGGGCTCCAGTTAACTGTCTGATTGGCTCAGTGTTAGAATTTTGCAATCTTTCTTCTGCAGGGCAATCCATGTCCACATTAAAGGTGTAGATGGCCGCCATAGCTGCCTACCATGTCCCTGTGGGTGGTGTTTCGGTGGGGAGGAACCCGTTGGTGACACGTTTCCTTCGTGGTGCTTTGAGGCTGAGGCCTGCAATCCATACCAGAGTTCCAGCTTGGGAACTGGCTATTGTGCTAGAAGGCTTATCTATGGTTCCCTTCGAGCCCCTTGATGCGTCTTCAGAAAAGTTTCTGACCTTAAAGACAGTCTTCCTGCTAGCTATTTCTTCTGTTAAAAGAGTAAGAGATCTCCAGGCCTTGCTGGTATCCCCACGTGCCTTGAGTTCGCACCAGGGATGGTCAAGGCTCTCCTTTAGCTAAAGCCGGGCTATGTCCCTAAGGGGCCGACCAATGTTTTGCAAGCCTTCTGCTCTCCTCCTTCGCGTCGCCCTGCCAAACTTTATTCATCCCTGTGATCGACTTGCTTCAGCTAATTGAAGCTAACGCCAGCCATTCCGGATGTGCTTTTATGCTTTCCTGGTTGTGATGTCACCTGCCTGTGACGTTCCGTCTCGCCATTGGACTAGTTGACACACGTGCTTCAGATGCGTTCCCAAAGCGTCCTTGATGCAGCATGTCATTCCCTTCTCAGGGAACAATAAATACAGTCGTAACCTGAGACATTCTGCTGTAAAGCAGCTCTACAGAAGACAATAGAGACATTGATCAGATCAGTTCAGCTCAGTTTCTTTCTCATCTGATAGTGTCAGTGCAGTCAGATCAATAATATTACTGGATATCAATAGTCTTTTAAAGCCCAACTAAGCAAGTAAAGCCAAATCACTGATACTGTGAGTAAATCACATTCACACACCTGTTGATCGTGTTTGAGCAGAGAAGATGGAGAGTCACACTGAAACTGTGTTTTCATCATCAGGCCCTCCAGGTGAGAAGGGAGAGAAAGGTAATCCAGGTGTAGGTGTACAGGGACCGAGAGGTGCCGCCGGACCTCCAGGTGAACCTACAGAAACACACACACACACACACACACACTATTGTTCAGTGTGTTTAAGGGCATCTTAGCCACTTTACTCGATAGAATATATGAAACAGGAAGCTGAAGAATCTGTTTCCTGGTGTGCCACAGGACCACCTGGTGAAGGGAGGACAGGAAGTCCAGGTCCGTCTGGTCGCCCCGGTAACCCCGGGAGTCCCGGCAGATCTGGAATACCAGGACCAGTGGGTCCACCAGGACCGGCCGGATACTGCGACCAGAACGCCTGCCTCGGGTACAATGTGGGAGGTGAGTATGTGTTAATCGTCCTTCATTGCTTCATAAGGTTTCTGTTGCGCATGTGATTATTGTGGCACGTGTTGCATGAGACAAATATAAATTCTCTCTCTCTCTGGCTGTTTAGAATGGAATATTTAACATACTGCATACATTCATACAGCTGCAAGATAAATCCAAATAAAACTGAAAACGTGGTATGGCTTAGTGCTATTATTAAATCCCAAAGGCTGTGATTTAATTAGATATAGAGAGAGAGTGAAGCATAGCTCTGTGTTCATTCAGACGCCAGCAGCTCATGATCCGCCAGTGTTTCAGCGTCACAGAATGAACTCCATCTGCATCTGCTTTAACACGCATCTGAGAGCCAAACCTGCGGCAAACATCTTCACAAACAAGAGCAGCTTTAAGGGCTTCATGCCGTTTTCTGATAAAAGTTTGACCGTTTAATCACTCTGTCTTGTAATTTTACAATTGATCTGTAAAATATTTTTATTTATTTTACAGTTCAATATTACAGTAGTACTTTTCTTATTTTGTATTTCTTACTTTATTTAGTAATAATAATAAATTACTTATTACATATTATTATGTCATTATTATTATAGTCATGTTGATATATAATCACAAAAAACAATTGCCCCATTTGTGAAGCCCTTCAAACAAGTCATTTTAAATCGCAGTTTATCAGAGAAAATCTCCAAAATGCGCAGCTTTATCCTTCATTGTCACATGACCTCACTGTTGCATGTTTAATTTGGCAAGTCAGTCAAACTCTGTAGAAAAGGAGTTGGTCATTGTGTGCTCTGAATACTCTATACTGCATGTTTTGACAGATGCAGTAAGTCTATTCAATGCATTGAGATAATTCACATACTGTACAGAGGATTCATACTGCAGAAATAGTATGATATTCCTGACGGCTTCTGTGTGTCACACTAACACAGTGAAACAGGCTGAACATCTAACATATGAGCATTGTAGTGTCTGTGGAGGCGGGGCTGGCAACTAACGAATAGTAATGTGTGCATGTGGGGCGGGGCAGGGGGTGTGGCCTGTCAACCAATGACAGTCAAGAGAGACTTCACCCAAAAAAAATCATTCTGTCATCGTTCAGCTTAGAGTCACGACACTTCGAGGTTTTGCAGTGAATTATTTCAGTGGCGTCTAGAGAACATTTCTGACATCAGCAATTATCTTAAATTTAGCTTTAACCTCTGAAAAAAAATTCTCACATGCCGCTTTTGAATTGATGGAACTTTTATTTTTGGGTGAACTAAGTCTTTATATAAAGTGGTTCTCAACTGCTTTTGGCTCCATTTCTACATTCGACATCAACACCGTACCAAAGCAGCAAAATATCCTGACATATTGACAATATTTATATATTAATAAGACCATGAAGTCTGTAATCCAGAGAAAGATGAAGGTGACGCAGACTGAAGAGGAAAGCTGTTGTTGGTTTGATGATCTCAGCTCATTCACATCGTGTGCATCCTCACGTTTATTTAATGTCCTCCGAGTCATGTTTTCTTTGACCTCATGTGTTTTTGAGGATGAGACTAATTTGATGGCCTTCGACTAAGTGACGGATGACACACGACACCTTTGATGTCTTGGTCTATTTATTTTTCTGGCCGCACTGCATGATTATATAGTTGCACGTCATTGATTGTTGGTCCTTCGGGTGAGAGCCGCTGCTTCAGTAATGTGTGTCCTGTCCGTCTCTGTACGTGCTGCTTGTGCGGGTCAGAACCAGGCTTTGATGGTGACCTCACTGACGGAGATGTTCCTGCAGTTCAACTGCCGTCCAGCTCGTACCAGCCGTACGGACCCGAGGCCGAGGCTGAGGAAGACGACCCCTACGGAAGCTACGGCTCCTACTACCAGCCCAACTACCCTCCGCCTCGCCCCGTCCAGCCCGACGACCCCGTCATAGCGTCGGAGGTGGAGGAGCTGCGCTCGCCGGGCATACAGCGACAGACGCGCAGCCTCGCAGACCTGCGCAGACGGCAGCCTAGAAGAGCAGCTCAGAGGACGTAACTGTCGCGCAGGAAACGCATCGCTGTCACAGACAGGAAACGCATGGACAGACAGAAACAGGAAGTGTGTCAAGTGAAGTCAGCTTGATTTCTACAGCGCTTTATACAATACAAATTATTTCAAAACAACTAATAAACAGGAAAATAACAGAATTAATGATGCAAACTGCATCAAATTCATGTAATTTACTTGTCTAGTAATACCACATTATTTGTTTGTAATTCCGCATTAAAGCTGAAAATAAAACGCTCCATTGACACGTTTACATGACCACACACATCGCCAGATTGTTAAAGTGTCACTATTATGCTATTTTAAAGGTTTCTAATGTTGTTTTGTCGTCTCCTACAACAGGTTTACATTCATCCAAGGTCAAAAACACTTTAATTGTCTCAAAATATCCACTGCAGCATCAGCTCTTTTCTCTCAGTGCCTGAAACGCTTCGTTCGAAGATTCAGTCTCTCTAAACCCCGCCTTTCTGAGAGCTGCTCTGCTGATTGGCCCGACGGCCCGGTCTGTTGTGATTGGTCAGAAACCAAACGCTCATTATCATATCTGAATGGTCGTTTTAATCTCATCAGAGTGGATTTGCTTTGGCAGCAGAAAACAGCGTCTTCTCGACACGAACAACACGAACCAAACTCTTCCAGTCTCAGATACAACTACAGTGATTGTGGGCGGGGCAAAGAGACGCTGTTCAGCCAATCAAGACTCGTTTCAGGCAGCTCATTCATTCACAAACAGCTTTATTACACACTACATGAAAGGGAATCTCTGAAAAAGCATAACAGAGGCACTTTAGGCATAATCAGGTTAAGAATGAGCCTGTAAACGCGTTACATCTGCTTAGATTAAAGATGATTTCTGATAGTAAACCACAAACAACAGAACAACCAGCGGCTTTGCTGAAATTAATCTTATTTACACGCATAACAGACACATTTCATAGCAAAAGCATTCAGACATTTGAGACTTTAAAACGCTCACGGTGTCAGACTGATGGAGACTCAGTATTCATTTCTCTGTCTTTCTGTGAAGGTGATGTGTTGAATATATATTCACAGCGACATCGTGAATATGTGCTTTGTTGTACTAATTTAAGGCTATTTAAGTTTCTGAAGAAAACACCAGCAGGACAGCTTCGTGTCTTTTCCTTTGTGATGTCTGAACGGTGAACCGAATCATTCTTTTCTGATTGAATCAGTTCAGTGCCTTGAATCGATTCTTCCCAACGGTCCGAATCAGTTTGTTTGAGTTTGATAATGTAGGTGATTATTGCTGTCTATTAATATTATTACATTTAAATGACTGTGATTGAGCATCGTTCTTGTGTTTATTTAGAGAAAAACGGTCAGTTGAAAATATAAATATTTTTTATTAGCTATATTGTATTTTAAATTTGATTGGCTGTTTGGTATATAAATGTTTCTTCTGCTTGAGATGGGAGAGCTCAAGTTAAACACAGATATATTGTCATAATATCAAGATTTGTTTGAATCTGTATGGAGGCAGATGATTCTGTTTGAATATAAGAGTCGCATTCAGATGATTCTGTTGAGTTTGTGTTCAAGAGTCTCTTTATATCGGCTGTATATTGATACTGATTCAGAGTCACAGATTAAACTGATTATTCTGCAGTTTCTCACTTTCTCAAGCTTTGGCCACGTTGTTGTTTTATCTTCAGAAGTTATTTATTTTATCTTGTAAGGTTTCTCTTTATTTTCAGTATTCAGCATGTTATAAACTTTTAACTATATCTGCTGTTGTTTACAATCATTTGTTTCATAGTCATTTGTCATTTTTTGATGTAATGATTGCAATAATGTGTTTTGATCAGCTGAATTATAGAGCAGGTCAAATCGATTTAATAAAAATATCAAAAAACAACTGAAACTATTTGTTTCTTGAAAGCCATGAAATGGTTTCATTATGAAATACAGGGAATTCCTGAAATCTCTTTTGAGAATGTTTTCTGTGATGGGTGGGTTTAGGGGAGAGAATATAGAGTTTGTACAGTATAGAAATCATTATATCCCCATAAAACATTAAAGTAACTAATAAGAGTTGATCTTCCTTCAATAATAGTCATGCACGACACTTCTGAGTGTGTGTTCTGCACATCACACGTCACTGGTGTGTGTTTGTGCGTGAATGTAAATAAGTATTTTAGACCGATTTAATATTTGAGCGCTCGCGAATCCGCCAGCAGAGGGCAGCAGTTCATCACGTGACACTTTATACAGAGCAGGAAAATAACAGAATCAATGATGCAAACATCATCAAATATGAGAGAAATTCAGATTCTGCTGTAAAGCAGCTCTACAGAAGACATTATTCAGCTATTGAGCTCAAGTTTTGTTTTCAGTCAGAAAACCAAATTCAGAATTGCCTCATGTCAGAACACACAGAGCATCAGTTTGTTGAGTATGGAGCTGACCAGTCAGGGTGCCCATGCTGACCCCTGTCCACCGCCGAAAGAGCCAACAGTGAACACGTGAGTATCAGAACTGGACCACGGAGCAATGGAAGAAGGTGGCCTGGTCTGATGAATACATATATATATACACACATACACACACCTAAGCAGTAATTTTTTTAGCACTAGTCTCATGAGATGCAGGTTCGAGTCTGGCCCGCGTCATGTTTCATTCCTCTTGATTTCCTGTTTCCCTGCAAAAAGATTCAGGTTTATTTCACTGGTTAGGATTAGCCTATCTCTCTCTCTCTTTTTTTTTTTTTTTTTTAATATTCAGAAATGTTTATGTGAAAATCCAGAGTGGAATGAGGCCATATGAAGAGTGTGTTTTAATAAGTAATGCTGGATTAAAGGATTGCAGCTGTTGTTGTGTCTGGATAGAGAATATTAATACAGTACAACATCGTACAGACGAGCACGTGACTGATCTGTGCTTGTGTATGTTGAGTATTTATAGTTCATGTTCATTGACGTATAAACTCTGAATGAAAATCCTCGCGCTTCTCTGACGTACCGGATCATGTGTCGGTTACCGTAGATTTCTCGTGCTCGACTTTTTCTCCGTTCTCGTCTTTTGCTCCGGTGTCGATCTGAGCGCGACTTTCCTCCGGAGGATCATGACGCGTTTTCAGAAGGTGAGGCTTTCCGCTTCGATTCACTGTTATCGCGACTGATGAAAGTTTCTGGTTGACATGAATCGCGAGCGCTGAAGTTACCGGCGCGCGCCGCTCGCGCTTCCAGACAGCGGCGCGCGCCTCCGTGGGGCTCGAACTCTGAGCTCGCGCCGTTAGCCGGTTAGCCGCGCGCGCTCTCCGTGCGTTTACAAACGGGCCTGAACACGAACGACACCGAACGGGTTTCTGAAGGAAAGATTTAACCTTTTACAATATTCAGACGTTTGCTGCTTTCACGTGTTTTCACTGTCTTCTGATTGTTTGTTCGTTCTGAGTGAGTTTAGTCTGTATTTGGACAGAAATGATTCTGACTGACGCGAGGCTCGTTCATTTAAGCTGCTGATGAAGTTTGAGAAGGTTGTGTTTGGTGTAACATTACTGACATGTGAAGTTCTGGACGAGTTTAATCTGCCATCAGTGAATGAATGAATGATCATCATCATCATCATCATCATCACATGTTATGAAGTGACTTTATGACATCTAGCGCTGATCTTCCAGGTCCGTAGCCAGCCTATTGAAATGGGGGGGGTTCTTTTTTTCAAAAAGTGGACCTTTTTGCAATTTTTCTCCTCCTTTTGTTATGAGGTTCAAATACTTCATTTTGGTGACCTTTTATGCACTAATTTGTGCTGGATTAGCTTGTCTGCTGGTATATAACGAGCACGCTTTTTGATGCACCAAATCAAATTGCTTCCTCATGTACCATTTTTAATTTTTTTGTATTTTTATATATATATAGATAGATAGATAGATAAATAAAATGCCAAGATCAATCGGTAGTTATTGATAGATACATATAGATAGATAAATAAAATGCCAAGACCAATCGGTAGTTATTGATTTTTTTTAATAGAACAACGAAACACAAACCTTTACATTCAATCGCGTTTTTGCTCCCATTTATTTTCACACATTGATCACACAGTGCATACAAAGTTTAGTCCCAAAGAGCGCACAACTGGAGAAATACACGATTAACGTTACTTTGATTTCGTTAGACAGAAAAGAAAGCAGGGCCGTACGCAGGGTCAGAAAATGTTTTATGCTAGGGGGGTTCGGGGGCATGCCCCCCCCCCCCGAGAAAATTGTTATTTCCTTGGTGTACATATATGCATTTTAAGACGTTTTAAGGCCAACAAATTGGATAACAATAGCTTTAAAACCATGTCAACAAATACATACATGCATGCACAGTTTTGAGGCAGCTTTAATCGCATGTTTGGTAATTTCATGAATTCATTTACAACAGAATAACGACGGTGCATGCCCGTAGTTTCTTTAGCGCATAGTTTTCCCATAATAAAGTAATATGCAGCGCGCGCCGGCGCATTTGCTCGAGCAATTCTTGGGTTCACGCTTCGAGCACAGTAGGCTATAGCCTAACGGCTGATTGGAGTTTTACTGACATACCCTGACAACATCTCATCTGACCGCAGTTCACTGTTGTTCAACTGAAGCTACTCGTTTGACTTGCGCCTGGCGCTGAGGCGAAGTCGGAATGCGCGTCTGAAAAGTGTCCCGTTTGTGGTGGACGTAAAGAGACAGTTCTATATAAACGCAGCGTTTTACTTGGCGATGTTTTAAAAAATATTTTTATTTTTGGTATTTTTTTATGCTCTGTTGGTGGTTTGTGGAGTAGCATCGCCTGAGGGGGATTAGACAAATGCTGAATTAGAGACAGGAAAAGTGAGTGGGTCCAATATCATTGGTCTTAAAAAGTGGGTGGGTCTTGTCCCACCCACATACAATGGTTCCGACGCCCATGTACAGACATAACACTCTCACATAGGCATCGTAAATCAATATACTAATCATTCCAGATGATTTACCTCAAGCGGTCTGCTTTGAAGTTCTCAGCGGAATAAGACGCGCACCGAAGCATTTCCATTGGCTCCAGTCTGCCGGTATTGGCCAATCACAAAAGTCGATATTGCACAGCCAATATCACTGAATATCCCACTATGTTTTATTATTATAATTACGCTACGTTTATAAGGCTATTATATTGTAGACTATTGAGTGGAGAAAATATAGAAATCATTTTAATTATATATATATATATATATATAAAACCCCTACCCCCCATCATTCAGAGGCGATGCTTCTTCACCGTTGCTTTGAAAAGTGTATTGCGAGAACTCTCTGAACTGCACGCGCGGCACACACACACATCCAGCTACAATAATGTATCGTATTAATTTGAAACAGCAACCCATAATATTTGTCACAAGCATTGATTAAAACAACGATGACAATAATCACATAAAAAAACCGACTTAAATTCTGGACCTTTGGCAGTGAGGGGGGGTTCGTTCGAACCACCCGAACCCCCCCTGCCTACGGGCATGTCTTCTCAGTCTCGGTTGTCTTCAGTCAGTCTGTTGCTCAGGGGTTTCCAAGGTAACGGCTGTTTGACTTCATCTCTGACTGACACTGAACTCTTCCTGATTGTAACATTGAAACAATAATGTTAAAGCTGCTTTGAAACAGTTTGTATTGTGAAAAGTGCTATAGAAATAAACTTGTGTTGAATTGGAGTCACATAAGTGGAGATGCCGAGGACTTCCTAATATCTAACGTGAGGAAAATTGAGCCTGTTTATGAGCATTGTGACTTTTTTTTTTTTTAATGTCACTTACAACAAATAGAACCATGGCATACAAATACAATAACTGATATTTGAACATCTTGTATTATATAAAGAGAATCTGAGTTTGGGTTCTGAAGAATAATGAAAATAATAGTCAAAAAATAGGCTTGAATTTGCAAAACATTCTTTCCCAAACTGAACATGTTCTTAAAGCCCCCATGAAATCAAGATGGACACTTCTAGGGGTTTATTTTATTTTATTTTTTTATAGAATATTGCAGTTTGATTTATCGGTGCACATCATTGAGTTAAATTCATGTTCCTTGTAATCTTGAATCAGAATATATTCTCCCTCTTGCAGCATCTCTTCTCTTCTCCGATGAAGAGGGCGGGGCAACCTGTCACTCACATGAGATCCACCAATAGCAAACCACAACCATCCATTCAATTCCCCACAGACAAATCAAGCCCCGCCCTACATTTGTTCTTGTTTGCAAAGCAGTTAGGGGAGAGAAGTGCTGCGCGACTTTTACCTTGAGCTTCGTCTCGTGTCTCAGACTCCACAGATGAGACCGCTGAGATGATGATGATGATCATGAGAATATAATATTCCTAATCGGTGACTGGAGCTTTTCTTCCAGGAGGATCATCTCTGTTCAGGAAGTTAACAAACCCCCGGTGAGTTTTGTTCAGTGTTTTATTTTGATTGGATGATGACATGGCAATGGGCAGGGTTTTCTTGCCATACAGTTATGATAATTTGGGGGAAATATTTATTGTCATTAAAAAAAGCTTCTGTTATTCTTTCAATAAATGTATAGTTTTATTTAAATTAATTCGATTTTCAGGTGAAATAAGACCAAAGATCCACCTGTGTGCATTTATAGTTAATCTGAAAATTATTGTTATCGGAATTAGTGTTGATTATATAAATCAAACAATTTATTTAAAAACAATAGAAATTTAAAACAATAGAAGATAAGTGTGTGTGTTTGCCTGTATCTATTCTTCGAGGAGGCTTTTGAAGGAAGGTCAATATTGAGTCTGGCTGCAGGCAGAATTCCTGAGCTGGAATACATCTGATTGGATGTTTGGGTCTGGGGCGGGACTCAACGCTGCACTCCCATTGGCTGTCACTGGTGACTGTCACCTTGACACTTGTTCCTCACAACTAGATGTGTGTGTGTGTGTGTGTGTGTGTGATTCTATAGAGAAAAACAAATGGACTGGCTGAGATTGTGCTGAAGCTGGATGGAGGAATTTCAATGAAACATCCCTCTCAGAAATATTGTTTATTCAAAGCAGTTTATTCAGACGTCTGACTGAAAGAAAATGTATCATTTCAAATCCTTCCTCTCTAAACACAGATATGATACTTTTATGTATTTATAAAACACATCAGCACTGTGTGTGATTGGAGTTGTTTCAAATGAAAAGTGTTTTAGATTTGCATTTATTCGTTTGGCATATGCTTTTATTCAAAGCAACTAACAAAGCGCTTTTTCCTCAGCAGGCAGTAACATGAGAAGTGATGAAATACAAAGTTCCCAAATTAGAAATACAGGAGACAATAGAGATGAAGATATGACTGTCAGGACGGTTTGTCATCAATTCTCATCTCTGCTTCTATATTCAGATGAAAACTAAACCCTAAATCAACCCAAACAGAACCATCAACTTAGTCTTATTGTTTGATAGATTTAACTCTTGATTTAATGTGAAATCATTTTTAAGTGTTTATTTTGCATGTCCCTGTCATTATTATTTTGTTAGTTTACATCAAATATGCAGTTCTACCTAAATGTAGCTTTTATTAAAATGAAAAATATCATTGTCAGGGTCATGTTAAGCTTCTTTGTATTTTCGTTCATGTGCTGTGTTTCCTTACAATGTAGTTTCTGTCTCCATAGTTACTGATTCCTTCTTGTTTGTTTACTGATTAGTCCCACCTGTGTCTTGTTCAGTTCTCAGTGTGTTTATACTCCCTGTGTTGTTCAGTTCGCGGTCGGTTATTGTCAGTGTTTCATGTAAATGTATGAAAGATGTGACTTTAGCATTTGTTTGACACAGTGATATTTGCCACTCTGCGCCTTCAACTCCAAAACATTTGTAAAGTATTGAATTGTCAGTTCACAGAAATGATTTGAAAGAGTGATGCCATGGTTTATGAATGTATATATAACATCATTTTGAGCCTGTTTGTGGAGAAACCTGAGGTTGCACTTTATTTCGGTAGGCTGCTTTAGACATTCTACTAACTATAAGTAACTACATGTCAACTAACTCTATTTAGAGTATTAGTAGACTGTTATGGTTAGGTTTAGTAGAATAAGTTGGCATGTACATGCAAAGTTACTTATAGTCAGTAGAATATCTGTTGGGAGCATCAAAATAAAGTGGTTTGCAGATATTAAGCAGACAGTCTACTAATACTTTTTTGAAATGAAGTATTATCAAACATGATTAAAGGGCTTTCCTGAGAATGAGCAGGTGTCGTATAAAGCACAGAGTTCATCAGCCCCATTTCCCTGCTCTTCTTTCTTCCTCCAACCTTTGTCTGGATTCACAGCACATTCACTGGGTGCGGATCCGCGCTCAGACAGGACAGCCAAAACATTTACGCTTTGATACTATGAGCAGATACAGTGATTAATGTGTGAAGATTGATGATTTTTCTGTAAGTTGCTTTGGATAAAAGCGTCTGCTAAATGCAAAAATGTAAATGTTCGATGAGCTCATAAAACATCATCTTAAAATGTAGGAATCTAACAGACGATGTGTCTTGTTTCTCAATTACCACTTGTGTATTTAAAATCCAGTGTTTATTATGTTCCTTGTTTGGTGTTGTCCTTTGTTGGATGTTTCTATCTTAACCGCTCAGTTCGTTAATGCCGTTGTGGGACCCTAATTGGACATTGGTGTTGTAAATTGATTTGACATTGCAGCTGAGTTGCTCTGCATTTAACTGTGGGTGTCATGGAAGAGGAACGTGGCCCTCCCACGGTATCTGTTATACCAGAGTCTCCAGCTGTCATGGCCTCCACACCAGAGTCTCCAGCCATCAAGGCCTCCACATCAGTGTCTCCAGCCGTCATGGCCTCCATGCCAGAGTCTCCAGCCGTCATGGCCTCCATTCCAGAGTCTCCAGCCATCAAGGCCTCCACACCAGAGTCTCCAGCCATCAAGGCCTCCACATCAGTGTCTCCAGCCGTCATGGCCTCCATGCCAGAGTCTCCAGCCGTCATGGCCTCCACGCCAGAGTCTCCAGCTGTCATGGCCTCCACGCCAGAGTCTCCAGCAGAAAAGGCCTCCACACCAGAGATCCCAGCCATCAAGGCCTCCACATCAGAGTCTCCAGCCGTCATGCCCTCCACACCAGAGATCCCAGCCATCAAGGCCTCCACATCAGAGTCTCCAGCCGTCATGCCCTCCACACCAGAGATCCCAGCCATCAAGGCCTCCACATCAGAGTCTCCAACTGTCATGGCCTCCACGCCAGAGTCTCCAGCAGAAAAGGCCTTCATGCCAGAGTCTCCAACTGTCATGGCCGTCATGGCCTCCACACCAGAGTCTCCAGCCATCAAGGCCTCCACATCAGAGTCTCCAACCATCCTGGCCTCCACGCCAGAGTCTCCAGCAGAAAAGGCCTCCACGCCAGAGTCTCCTGCCGTCATGGCGTCCATGCCAGAGTCTCCTGCCGTCATGGCGTCCACGCCAGAGTCTCCAGCAGACAAGCCCTCCACGCCAGAGTCTCCAGCCGTCATGGTCTCCATCGAGTCTGGGGGTCTCAGAGGTTCTCTCACCATTGATTGCACTCCCTGTTACAGTGATGGCCATTCTATGTGTCTGGGCCATGTACATTTTTTCAGTTTCCCACAAGGCAGCGGCACCTGATTCAGTTTTGTCCGAGGCATCGGCTATTGTTCCCATCTGTATGTCCTGCTATGGTCGAGGAGGCCACCGATGAACTCTCTGTGTCACCGTCCATCCATGAATTTCTTGCCTGTCCTGTTACAACCACAGTGGTTGCCTTGAACTTTCTGCCTGCCCTGATATGACGACAGAGATCATCAATGAAGTTTCTGTCTGCTCCGATACAACCATAGAGGTCTTCTATGAACTCTCTGCAATGGCTACAGAGACCAACCCTAACCTCTCTTTGCTCTTTGTTACAGTTCTGCCTGATCTGCTGTGGTGGTCCTCCATTACGCCTTGGTGATTTTTAGCCCCGCCTGCTCCACCATGGTGGTCTCTAGCTCCACCTGATCTGCCTTGGTGTTCAGCAGCTTTTCAGTCCCATCTGTTCTGCTGTGGTAGTCAGCTGCTCCATCATGGTGGTCTTCAGTCCGTCCTGGCCACTTACTATGCCTATTCCTATATGCCTAAATGGCTTCTCCCGGCTCTCTGACCCTCCTCAGTCTCCAGTTCCACCACACTGGCCTGGCCCTCCATCCCTCCCCCTGTTCCACCTCCACTCCACCTCCCTCCTGAACTTATATGTCTGTTTGTTGAGGAGCGTCTAGAATCCGCTTCTTAAAAGGGGCTCTGTCATGATCCCAGCCTGTGTTCTCCTGGTCTTGTGTGGACTTTTATGTTATTTTCTGTCGGCATGTTTTGTAGTCCTTTGTAGTTTTTCTTGTTGATTAGTTTACCAGTGTGGTATTTAGCTTATAGCCGACTACAGAAATTAAATAATAAAAGGTAAAATAAAAATGAAATGAAAGGGAAGTTGCGCTCGTCTTTTCTTCCCTATTGTGATGTATATCCGAGTGAAGCGGCTTATGGAACAAGGACAAATGTAGGGCGGGGCTTGATTTTGGGAATTGATTGGCTGGTTGGATGGTTGTGGTTTGCTATTGGTTGATCTCATGTGAGTGACATGTTGCCCCGCCCTCATCATCAGAGAAGAGATGTTGCTGTAAGAGGGAGGGGAAGATATTCTGATTGAAGATTACGAGCCAAGTGAATTTAAAACAATAATGATGAGCAATAAATCATTTAGAATAAACATTGCAATATTACAAAAAAAACAAAAAAAAAGAAGTATCCATCTTGATTTCACGATGACTTTAAGTTCAAATCTGCTGGAACACCGAGATCATGGGTCATGTGTGGCTCTTGAGTTCCTGTATGAGGGTCAGATGTCACCTGTGGTTACCATGGAAACAGAGAGAGTTTAATCAGATATCTGTGTTTAAAACCTGCTCTTCTGTGATCTTTTGAGAATGTTCAGGAAGATTGTTTAATGTTCAGCACTGGCTTGAATAATATTCTGGTTGTGTTTCACAGATGAAAGAAATGCTGTGAGGATAAGTAAATGATAACAGGGCTGAATTATTCTAATGTTGTGGGTTTGAATCCCAGGGACCCAAGTGCAAAACAATGTGACTGTGATTGAGTTCAACACCAGCAGTGATCCTCGAGTCACGTATTATACTATACCGTGTGAGTGTTAGCTGAAGACTGCGACAGAGTCTCATGCAAGTTTTATAATGACAGTCCAGCGCTGCGGTGATGCTGAATGTGTCATTACTCACATTTGCACGTGTGTGTGTGTGTCCAGCTCAACATGCCTGTCCAATTACACACACACACACGTGTCCCTGCTGTGCTGCTCGCTGTCAGGCTGCTGTAATTAATGAACATACAGTGTCGCTGGGCTGTCACACTCTCACTGTTGCTATAACAACAACATGCAAATGAAGCTTGGCTTAATGTTTTTACATTTCTAATCAGGAGAGAGAGAGAAAAGCAATTTATTCCCTCCAGCAGCAGCGATGTGATTCCTCCTCACGCGCCTTTGGTCCGCTTCATTAATATTACACACGCGGGTCCAGGGCTTTACCCCCATGCATTCGTTTCCAGGGTCCTGATGTGAAAGAGCTGGTCGGAGATAAACACACGCTCCTCCGTTTTGACCATCATCTGGTTCATTCCTGTTCTGCAGAACTCAGTAACTTCACACAATGAATCTGCTTGTGTAGCGACATATTTCTATAAAAGGGTCTATCAGAATCTGCTCTGATCAAGATCAGGCTCTTGATTATTTACACAGTGACCAGGATAGAAACAAAGAGCCAAAGTTATTCATTACTCAGTGAGAGATTGACTGTTCGCTTACATCATTCATTTTCATATGTTTTATTTTCACATCTTTTGAAATGTTGATCTTATCAAACTGATTTGTGTCATGTGATCAAACAGGATTTAGTGTTTTACAAAGACAGGGTTAGGGTTAGGGTCCCAGAACTCAGAAGATCCGTAGATACTTTCAATTCTTGTGCTGTTATTTCCCTCCAAAATAATGTCATGTCCTTTAGGATGATGTCATTAAGGACCTGGCTTTTGTTAGTTGAAGGGATTCTGCATCTTTGTTTGTAAGTAATTATTTTACTGGGAAAATACCGCATACAAAAGGAAACAATTGGCTGTAAAATAACCTTTGAATCTCTATTTTTGTAAATCTTTTGGACAGAAACAAAAAACTCTGAAAACATGTAAAGGAACTGTAAAGGAAAGTTTATGTAACATTATTTTCTATTACATTCATTTGACTATAAATACCTCTTTAAAATGTTCTTATGGCAATGAGTAAAAAAGGGACACTAATATGATTAACTTCTTTAAATATTTATCCAATATGAAATGACATGATTGGGACATGAAAATATCATTATGTGTGAGTACAGTGTGGTCTCTGTGTGTGTTTCTGTTGATGTGATGAATGTATTCATGTGAAATGACCTGCGGCTCCATGTGTGTTTGGATTCTCACAGTCAAATCTCCTCTGTGTGCCAGAATCGCCTCATTGACCCACAGGCCTTGAGATCTCAAACGTCTGGGATTTGATACAAAAGAATACAAACCTGTTTCACATTCCCCTGCTAACTAGACACTTTCTTTTCTCTTTGTCTTTCTCCTCTCGGTCTGTGATTCTAGCTAAAGCTGTTGGTAAGTCTTCTGTCTTAGCTGAGTTGTTGGCTTTGCTTCTGGAATGCTTGAACTCATGAACCTTCTGTGCAAACTCTCCTCAGTCTCTCTTTCTCTCCATTGAAAAGTGTGCATCTGCTTTCTTTGTCAGAGGTGTTTATTAATTACTATATAGCACCAAGTATTGTGCACCAAATCAGTCATAATTCAGTTTTTCGATAGCCATTTCCAACCTTCTCTCTGAGCCTTAAAATTGAACGGGTCGTTTTTGCTGCTCTGCATGTAAGATTTTTATGTAAATGCTTCTTCACATGTGAAATGAGTAACAGTAAGTTCAAGCAAGATGTTTTTCACTGGGAGGGAGTTTTCTTTCTGAAAAGTCACAGATTGTTTTTATAGTCCAGTGAACTCTTATTTCAGATAATCAAGAAAACATTTGTGCAGAAACTTTTACCAAAAGACATGTACTGTGCTCCAGAATGTGTGTTCCATAGGAATTAATTAAACCCATGGCGTTACCATTTCTAAAGCTGTGCTCTTCCAGATACAGGATCTGATTGGTGTCATTGACCTCAGCCTGCTGAATTGTAATAAAGTCGTTTTGTATCTGTTCTGTTTGTGCAGGTGAGCTCTGTGTGACGAGCCTCCATGACACCCAGTTTCGCAGATGAAGCTCCATGCCTGTGGGAGCGTCTGATGCCACCTGCCCAAATGCTGGGTTTTCACTCTGATCCCCTCGTTCCTCGTTAAAATCCCTCAGCAGATCATCCCCTGCCAGTCATCACCATAGTCATAATGTCAAGCCGAAGGAAGTCGTCCAACCCCTGTGTGGTCCATGCAACCTGCTTTACTCCAGAAGAATCTGTGGAAATGGATGTTTCAGTGGAGACTGTGCTGGACTGTGCGGCACCTGTTCCGTCTTCAGCGGATGAAAGCGGGATGTCATTGAATGATGAGGAAGAGGTGAAGTCTGATGGGGGTTCTGCACCGGAGCTGGGTTCCTTCCGCAACTACAGAGATCATGAGGACTTCCATCAGTCTGAAGCACCAGCCAGTACATTCTATGTTTGCACCATCTGCAATTTCCGTACCAACAACTTTGACTCCCTCTCATGTCATAATAAAGTTCAACACCCAAATGAGAGCCGTTTCAAGTTCAGGCAAACCATTGATTGCGAGAATGATGGTTCCCTTCTGGATGCTGTGGATTTTGAATATGAAATGGGACCATTGGTACACTCCAGCAGTTCAGCAGGTGAAGAAACTGGAAAGACACCAATGGAAAACAGCAGCATTTTGGAGAAAGGACTAGAGGTGGAGAAGGAGCTGGATAGTCGAGTGTTGAAGGATGAGATCAGGGCAGTGAGCGTAAATGGTACGATCATTTTTCCGGAGCCCATGTGTCATGTCACTCCTCTGTTACAGCGACCTCCCAATCTCAGCACCTCTCCAACAATCGCAGTTCCTCTTCACACCAGCAAGTACAACCCCATACTGGACAGCAATAGCACCCTGATCACATCTTTCAACAGATTCCCATATCCGACCCATGCAGAGCTATCCTGGCTCACTGCTGCCTCCAAGCACCCTGAGGAGCAGATCAAGGTATGGTTCACCACCCAGCGTCTGAAGCAGGGCATCACCTGGTCACCTGAAGAGGTGGAAGAAGCTCGTAAGAAGATGTTCAATGGCAGTATACCACCCCCACACCAGACCTGTGCGGTTTCACCTACACCTGCTGGAGAACCATTCAAGCCCGGGCAAGCAATTTGTCATGTATTTGGACAGACCAGCCTTGCACCATACAGCACAGCTAATATTTCACCCACTACTTGTACGCCTGCCACTTTTACAGCTGTCCGTCAGACACTTAAGCGCTCTTTAGGAACTCCTCTCTTGGCTTCGGAGGTCAAACGGCCTGTTGTTCCACCAACTGGTGACCCCAAAGAGAGTCTGCAAATGCCCCCTCCACCGGTTCCACCACCAGAAAGACTGGCTATTGCTGCTTCTCCTGGGTTTTCGGAGACTAAAACATCTAGCCCTGCTCCTTTGGTGGCCTCAGACATGAAGAGACCTGTTGCTGCAAATTTTGTCCCACCTAAAGGGAAACTCCCAATGGTTAAATCCAAAGAGAAGATACCTGCAGCACTTCCTTCAGTGTTGCCCAAAGAAAGACTCCCTTTGTCACCCATAGTGTCCACCAATCTTAAAAGATCTCTAATTCATCAGCAAATAAACAATCGTACTTCTGCAACCTTCTTCATGCCTAAAAACAAGTTATCATGCTTTGGTAATAGTGTAACCGCAGCAGCAGCTGTGACGACCCCACAAGTGAATAGGCCAACAATCATTCAGAGTCTGTCTACCGTGCCTCTGTCCTCGTCTCCGACACCTGTCGTTCAGTGTAAGTCTACAGAGCCACCAATGTTCCCATGCTTCAGTAGTCAGAATGGCAAAGAAGTCCCCCATGGGGATGTTAAGCATTGGTTTTTTGACCAAACTACAATTTCCCAGAATGATTCCCAGAACTCATGTGCTGAATTTGCTCTGAGGGAGCGTTCGGTTCCCACTCATTTTCCTCTACTGGAGAGAGTGAAGGACAAGAGTCCTGGACAAATTAAGCTTCTAGAGGAGAGTTTTCAGAGGAACAGTTTCGCACCCTATAATGAGGTCCAATACCTCATGATCACCACTAGGCTGTCCAGAGAGGAAATTGAAAGGTGGTTCTTGGAGCGCCGAGCACTTCGAGATGATTTGGAACAAGCCCTGCTGAACTCAATGGGTTCTAAACAGGAGTCCCAGCAGCCCGTCCTCAATGGAGCCCAGAGACACTCTGGCACCCATACCTTCAGCCCTGTGCCTCCGAACAGCAAGTCCGTGAACCTTCTCAAAATGTCTTTGTCCAAAACCGATGGCCTTCGCCTGTGGCGTTCAGGCATCTGGAGATGCAGACGCGGTTGCCTCGCACAGAACTCGTCCGTTGGTTTCAAGATGGTCAACTAGCTCAGCAGAGCCATGTCCTAGACCGGCAGGAGAAGTTTGGAGAGGGAAATGGCTGCTGGGCTGCACGGCCAAGCCCAAAGGAACGACCACTTAGAGAAGAGAACAGCAAACCCAGCAGCCCAGAGATTGAAAACCGGTTCAACAACACACCTGGTCAGCACACGTGCAGCAACGGGGAAGCGATTGAATATGGCAGAGGGGACTGTGGAGGGAACACATGTGAGCCACTCTCAGACTCCAGTTAGAAGATGGAAGGTATGTTTCAAGATGAGCTGAACAGTGTAGCCATGAAAGTCTGAAACCTCAGTCGTGTTTTTGGCGAGGTGTGTATTGAAGGAATGATCAATACAAGTAAAGCTGTGTTGACAGGTTTTGTGGCATAATGTTGATTACCACAGAAAATAATTTAATAAAATCATCTCTTTAGTAAACTTGTAAATAGACCAGCATTCCTTACTTAAATTATTCAGTAAAAATGCTAATTATTGGAGCTGTTGTAAAAATGACACTTTTTAAAAGTAGAACTACTATTCTAGGCAGATGAACATATAGACCTACGTAAAGGGATAGTTCACCCAAAAATGATCATTTTGGCCTCATTTACTCACTCTCATATTGTTCCAAACCTGCATTACTACAGAAGAAAGTAAAAAGAAGATATTTTAAGAATTTTTTTTTTTTCATCCATATAATGGAAGTCAATGGGCTAGTAGTTGACATTATTTCCCAAATGATTTTGATGGTACTTAATTTGCATTGAACCTGTAACATTGTATTGAATGAAACAATCATAATAATAGGAACAACTGCAGGTCAAACTTCAGTGAGAGATTTCATTATAATATTTGAATATCATTTATTATTTAAATTAATTTTAAAGCATCCCTTTGTGTCTGTGATTGCGAAGGTGAGGCGACATCAAGGATGAAATGCGTGTGAAAGCATGTACATGCGCATTTATTTCGATTTGTTAAGATTATCAGGTGTAATGAGTGAGCCTGACCTGTATAAAGTTGTGATTTTCCCTCCGCAGGTGAGAAACGGGTCGTTACTGTCACTCTGGAGAACCGTGGAAGTGCGTAAGGAACCGCTGATGTCACATCTGCTCTCTTCCTCTATTTGCACAGAGGCACTGTGGGAATGTTGTTGTTACGTTGTGTGAGTGTTGTGTGTATGTTTTGGATGTTAAAAGCACTGAGGAAACTTCTGTGTGCCAAAGCTGGAGTCACTGTCTGTCTGTACTTTTAAAAATGTCCTTGTAAACGTACTTTTGCTGCAGATCTGTACATTTTTATGGCAAATTTTGTTACATTTTATAATGGGAAAAAGTTTCGGCTGTTTTTTAGTGGGCATGTTGTATATTTCCTAACAGTCTGTGGAAGGAGATGCCAGAAACCACAAGGTGCTGAAATATTCTCTGGACACATTACCTGCTACAGCCCATGATATGATTTTATTGACAGAAATCACTGTTGAATATGCACTCAGATGTCTGTTTTACACACTTCTGCTGATGAAGACACTCAGTGCTGATGTTTGAACTGGTTTGTTTGCAGTCTTTGTTATTGCTACGCTCGATAATCTTGGACTCACTCGTAATGAACTGTTTCTGTTCTGTAGTGTCAGTAAACGCATCTGTCTGAAACGCTCTTCACCCACAGACCGCCGCTGGAATCCAATAAAACACAGCCGGATTTATTGTGTTTGTTTGTGAGATGTCATTGCGGTAATATATTTCACATGAAGCTTCTTTCCCTTCGTTTTGTTCCATAGATTCACTTTGGTCTCCAGCTATGAAAGCTGGATTCATGATAACAGATCATTATGAATCGGAGCGGTTTCATCAGACGTCTCAAGGCCAAAAACACATTTGTGATTGGTTGATCTGGTTGTTTGATACTGATGCTACTGTATTGAAAACAAAATATTTTTTTTTTTACATGGCTGCCCCACATTTACAAATGTCAGAAGGTCACGCTGTGAATTTCATTTTTTTGTGTGAACGAACCGTGTAACCCTTCCTACAATAACTTGATTGTTTTTGCTTTCAGGCTGTTTCGGGGTCGAGACAGAACTGAGGCTCGCATGAGATTTCACACGTTACAGATCTGCTCTGCATCACAAATACAGAAGATTATGTAAAAGGTGTTATATAATGTTGGACAAACGCATGATCTCTGTTATTCAGAGAGAGAGGTCAGATTCTAGCATGAGGATTGGAGGTAGTGTAGTACTTCAACTCAGTTTTGTTTTGGTTTTGAAATGATGAAATCACTGATTTCTAGCTTCTGCTGATCACTGTATAAAAATGATGTTCTTCCTCAGTATTCTGTCTTGTTTTCAAGCTCAAATATCTAAACATTCTTAAATCAAGATACATTTGCTGGAGAAGTGAAATGACTGAAGATATTAAGACTGAAGTGAGTTTATGCTTAAAACAAGAACAAATATCTGCCAATGGAGTCAGAAAAATAAACTGAATTCAAAGCAAAAAGATTATTTTCTGACCTGGCAGATTTTTGTTTTTGATTTAAGCACAAACCTTTTTTTCTTTCTTTCAGAAAACATGAGATGGTATGCCACATCACTGTCATGATTTAAGCATTTTGAGATATTTGTAATAGAAAATGAGTAAGAACAATTTATCTTGAAGGTCTCTATGGTGAGGATCTTCAGCTGAAATCATCTCAGAACAGAAGAGTGAGTGTTTCATTGTAAGGTGAGCTTGTTTTCATTAATCGCTGTCATGTTGTTGGTGGGAAAATATGATCCATGAAAGTTCAGCAATAACGTTTTTAAATGAAATGATGAAAATCAATCATTTTAAGCACAGCAGTAGCACAGATGACACCGTTTCTAGAGAACGTCCTGATCTACTGTATGTTTCTATGACCGGTGACTGTTCCTCTGTGTGTGTGTGTATGTGTGTGTGTGTGTGTGTGTGTGTGTGTGTGTGTGTGTGAGCAGGTCAGACTCTGCAGCTGTCAGTGTTTTCTACAGTAAGTCATGTGTCAGTAGTGAGGTATGGACTAAGTCTTTAGGAATAAGAGGTCATGTGACCCTGAACGAGCCTGATTTGGCTGTGAATCTCTGATCTTTGCCTTCACTTTACTCTGCAAAAATACACCAAATGAACAAAAGCATGTGGACTCAGACTTTTTTCAGAATTTTCACTTGCAACAACCAATCATATTTTCATTAATACTATTGAGGAGCATTTAATGCTCTTAATTGTCCTGATCGCTCAAACGTGTTTGAGTCGCTGCAGCACTGATAAATGTGCTAGGCAACCCTTTAAATACTGTAAATCTCATGTAAATCTGCAGGATCACTCATGTCGCCAGAAGTGATAAACCGCTGAAGCTGGAGAGAGACTCTTCACTCCTGAATCACTCGTCTCTGCTCCAGAACGACAGTGACCTCGTGCTGATGGAGAAGATCTAGACTGACCCATCTGAACCCCTGAGATGAATGTGACTATTGTCCCATCAGATTGTGTTTAGTGATAAAATTGTCTGCAGAAGTGACCTAAATCTGACAAACGCTCCCTCTGGGAATGTCCTCATCTGAAAGATGATTCATAAAGTCAAAGATGTTTCCTCGTCTGCAGTCAGTTTTTTACATTAATTCAGTCTTTCAGTCCATACGAGGTTCACGTCTCTGTCAGTCACCTGACAAAAATGTATTCTAAAAATATTTTACTAACATTCCCATTACGTTATGAAAACGTTATTTCTGAATGTTCTCTAAATGTTCAAAGCATCCAGTTTTTAAATGTTTTAAAAACGTTTTTTCTTGGTTATGTGAACGTTGAGGGAATGTTCCATTGTATCATTCTTCAAACATTATGGGAACGTTACTTTTGAATGTTCTCTGAAACAAGTAGTAACATTTCAAAAACGTTCACAAGCTTTTGTTTACTGGTTCTGTTCGTAAGCGTCAGTAAACACAAGCTTCAGTCTTTCGTCTGTGGGACGAGATGTTCTCTGGACCAGATGAAGCTGTTATCAATATTCTGCTCTGTTTAGGAGGATTTACATCTATTTAAATGTTGTCATTTATGGGTTTGATCACCATGGTAACAATCTGATCAGGCATAGTTTATCTTCATAAAGCACAAAACGATAAATGTATTGAATGTTTCACGAGAAACACGCATCAGGGAGAAGAATGAGTGAAGCTTCTTCAGATGCTTCATGTTTATGTTTGTTTATCATTTTTTTCAGTTAATTTCTCAAGAGTCTTCATTTGAATTCATGGATAAGTAGACAGTTTTCAGTCGACGATAACATCGCTGTTCAGGACTGCAAACTCCAGCCGGTTCCTTCACACTGAGGCACAGAGTCATTTCCAGACCCTCCTGCTCTCTGCTGTAAGAGCGGCTGAACTGCACGTGATCGACTGCGACCAGCAGTCTTCTTCTTCTTCTCTGCTATCAGACTTATCGTAAATATGAGTTTCTTAGTCGGAAATTTCTAGTCTTAGTTTCCTAGTTGGAGTTTCTAAGTCAGAGTTTCCTAGTCGCCCTCTCGAGTCGTATTTACTACTGGGAAACTGAGATCATTTCTGTGTTCTCCATGATTCCTTTTTCAACAAAGCACTTGAACACGATGAGCACGTAATCACAGAAGTGGGAAGCAGGAAATTTCCGATAGAAGGCAGCAAGAATAGCAGTCGTTCTGCCCTCCGCCATTTAAAGTTCAGCCCAACTCAGAAACTCAGGTATCATAATTATCTCTGAGTTTCCCAGTAGTAAATACAACTCGAGATTCCCAACCAGGAAACTCTGACTAGGAGTTTCCGACTAGGAAACTTGTATTTATGATAATTTCAATGGCTCTTGAAGGCAGCAGCATAATCTAGTTTATATTTTAAACTTGCCATTGTGTCCTTTAAATATCGTTGGTTCCTGAGACCAATTGCTTTTAAAGTTCCTCATTTGTGTCACCAGATAAAAGCGACTCCTGAATAAATAAACGTAAACATACAGGGCTCCTGCAAATCTTATTGGTTGACAAACCTGTCTCAAACTCAAACCACTGTTCACACTGATTCATCAATCAGTGTTTGAACGCGTCACAATATTTATTCTAATCAGGATCAATGACTGATTAATATTTATTCTCTGCACATTAAACTGACATGAGGAAGTTATACTGTTTTAATATATGTCATTATGATTAATGCTATTAGAATTATCGTAAATATGAATTTCCTAGTTGGAAATTTCTAGTCAGAATTGGACATGAACACCCTCTCAAGTCGCATTTACTACTGGGAAACTCAAAGATAATTTTGGTAGCTGAGTTTCTGAGATGGGCATGCCATAAACTGAACATGGCAGAGAGGAGAATGATCGCCGTCTTGTCATTAAACTACATAATTACATGATGAATTTATATGAATTTACAATATTAACAAGACTTGAGCGTCTATGTCCAATTTCCCACTAGGAAACTCCTATTTTCGATCAGTCCGAAAGCAGCATAATTTAGTTTCTTTTTAAAGAAACAGTATATGTGTAAGAACAGTTTGTGTTGACAGCTGTAGTAAAACACACACACACATATAAAGATACGAGACAGACGTGGATTTGTTCTTTAAGTCACTGAGCCAGAGATAATCGATCAGTTCACTCTCGACCAATGACCTGCAGGACTGGAGAGGCTCAACACTGCTTTCATCAGCAGAGCAACAATAGTCTCTTTGTCTTTCATTTGTGATGTTGAATTGCAGCAAACTTGATTTGTCCCAGACTGAAGCTCATCAGTTTCATTTTAGCGCCACCTGCAGGACGAACAGCGTCATTATGTGATCGAGTCCAGCTCTATTTGACGAAGAGCACACTGCCTTCACGTGCTGTCGGAACTACACTTCTGAAGTCGTGATTACAAGCTTGTTTATAAAAACATACAATATTCATAAATGTAAATATGCACTCCTTCAATAAGGCGATGAAGTTGTTGTGGAAAAACCAGTAGTCGTTCACCCCTCCATGTTTAATAGCATGCCCAACTCGGAAACTCGAGGTATCAAATATATCAACGAGTTTCCTAAGAAACTCCGACTAGGAATTTCCAACTAGAAAAATTACAACTAGGAATTTCTGTAATTTTTAACCAGGAAACCCAGCAGTAAATATGACTTGAGAGGGTGTTCATTTCCAATATCTGACTCTAACTCATATTTACAATAATTCCGACAGACTCAATAATTCAGCAACTTTGGATTCTAACTTATTTTGCAGATATTTGTTCATGCTGATTAAAACTATCTGCACAAACTCATTTTTGTTCAAATATAACAGACAGTCTGAGGTGCTGTCCATCACCATACTATTTTTTATTTATTTGTGTTTTTTGGGGTATAGGGTCACCCTAACCCTAGTTATATAATACCCCCCCACCAACACCCCAAAAAAAAGTACAGATTGTGAAGCACCAACTCTAGATTCATCCATTTAATATTAAAATTCTTCCGCTCACAAACAAACAAACAGCTGAATAATAGAAACCTCATACAGTCGGACAAAAACAATGGTTTAATTGTTTACAATATAAAAACTACAACTAAACATCTACAAACAAATGTTTATTTGCAGAAGAAAAACACCATGTCAGGAATAAAACAAGAAGAAAAACTGTCAATGTTTGTTTGTCTCTATACACGACATGAAGCTCGACGCAAACAATCACAATTCCTCACGGATATGTACAGAACGAGCGTCACGCGACGTCCGTCTTTCACTCGCGCTGCTCCATCTTCACTTTGGGCGGCTTCAGGAAGGTCCGGTTCTTCTTCTCTTTCTTAGTCTTGCCTTTGGCCTGGAAGTTCCTCCAGCTGTCCACGCGGCCGTCGCGCGTCTCCTGAGGAGAGAAAACACACGATGAAACACGGAGCTTCACGCACACGTCTGACGAATCGCTGAGCTGCCGAACCTCAAAGTTCTTCTGCCACTCTCGCTCTCTCTTGGCTCGCTCCTGCGTCTCGATCTCTTCTTCTCTTTGTCTCTTCCTGCAATCAAAGATGTGTGCGGTATTTTACTGATTTAGCGGCACCGACACTATCAGACGAGAACAAAACTGATCTGAATAATGACTGTCTTCTGTAGAGCTGCTGTACAGCTCAAATTCAGCCTCTCGCTCTCATATTTGATGAAGTTTGCAGTGTGTGTGTGTGTGTTTTACCGTTCATGCATGTCTTTTGCTTCTCGCTCTTTTCTCTTGATCTCCAGCTCGGCGAAGAGTTTCATGGTCTGTTTATAAACCGCCTGCCTGAACTACAGACACACAAACTCAATGTTAACAGCTCAACGCTGCACAGGAAACATGAAAGCTGTGAAAAACATCTGGTTATATTTCACACCGAGTTTGACTCAATTAAATAAAGCCTGTTTCGCATCATGAAGTCGAGATGAAACAAGCAGATCTTCTGGATTGTGACACTCATCTGAGTCTAACAGATTATAGAAAGAATGTTCTGTGTTCTGGCTGTTGATTGGCTGATGCGATGTGGGCGTGGCTCTCAACAGTGTATGCAGATGAGTGTGAGCTGCAGGGCGGAGCTTAAACCTCACTCACTGATTGGATAATCCTGCATACGTCACCAGAGACTGACGCTTCACTGCAAGATCTGATTCAACATTAATCTGAATTTGAGTGTAAATGTGTTCAGCTGTCATAAAAATATGAGTCACATGATTCCTTCATCAGAACATCTTTATGATCAGATCCTGACATGTTATGGACTAAAACAAGCAGAAGAAAGCGTTCAGGTGTGTCCGTACCGCCTCCGGGTCGTCCTCCTCCACATCGATGGGCTTCCCGTCCTTCTTCAGCTGCTTCTTCTTCTGGCTCATCTGACACATGAAACACACACGTGAACACTGAGGCGTGACGTCACTGTGCGACTGAGAGCATCACGTGATCACGTGCGTCTCACCATGTGCTCCACGTACTCCTTCCCCGCGTGGATCACGTCCAGCGCTTTCTTCTTCTGGTCCGGTTCCAGCAGCATCTTATAGGCCTTATCAACGGCTGAACACACACACACACACACACACACACACACACACACACGCGCACACACACTCGACGTTAAACACACAGGAGACTCCGGTCATCATCACAAACATCATGTCTGCTGTGGTTTACCTTCAAACGCCTGCTGGGCTCGATCCACATCATCCTGGTTCTTGTCTGGATGGACGAGGATGGACAGCTGAGGACAGACGGACAGTGAGACTCTGAGGACACACACACTGAGCGTTCTTAAAGGGACAGTTCACCCAAAAATGAAAATTCTATCATCATTTACTCACCCTCAAGTTGTTACAAATCTTCCAAATATCTTTCATTGTGTTCAACAGAACAAAGAAATTTATACAAATTTGTAACAACCTGAGGGTGAGTAAATGATGATAGAATTTTCATTTTTGGGTGAACTGTCCCTTTAACCCAATGATGAGCCAACAGTGTGTGTGTGTGTGTGCGTGTGTGTGTGAGAAGGTCTACCTGTCGAAAGCGTTTCTTCAGCTCCTCGTCTGTGGCCTCGGGGTCGATCTGAAGCACCTGCACAGATAAAACACACATCAATCCCATGATGCTCGTCTGTGATGCAGCGACTGGACGTGAAGAGCGTCAGACGGACTCGCCTCAAACGGGTTGAGATTGAAGTATGAAGCTCCGGGTCGCAGTAACCGGTCGATCTGCTGTTTGGAGGTCAAAACCGAGTCGCGCTTCTCGATCTGCTTCACCTGCCGAACGAGACGCAATCACATGACACATCACATGACACCACAGTTTCTTTGAAAGAGTCTCTTCTGCTCATCAAAGCTGTGTTTATTTGATCAAAGACAGTGAAATATTATTCCAGTGTAAATCAGCTGTTTTCTATGTGAATATATAGTGAAAGTGTAATTTATTCCTCTGAATTTTCAGCATCATTACTCCAGTGTCACATGATCCTTCAGAAATCATTCTAATATGATGATTTGCTGCTCAAGAAACTCTTTTGTTGCAGTTGTGTTTTTTCACTGTGGGTTTATTCATTGACTGTCACTACAGTAAAGTAAAAACACGCATTCATTACTGTGATGATGAGGTAAATGTGATTAACTGCCAGGAAAATAATAAAAACAGCCTTTATTAAGCACACAATCAGTACACACAGAAGCAGAAGGTAATGAGTGAGATTTGAATGGTTACAGTAATGTTCATTAGGGCTCATGATCGTCATTAATCAGCGGGTGTTGTGAATGATGGTGTTGTCTAGATAGGGAGCTCTGTGGTTTGACACACAGCCCGTGTGTGTTCGTGTGTGTGTGTGACTCGCCGCTTCTCATCTGTGTGTGTTCACTCGGTTTTGTTCATGAATGTGTGTGTAATGTGTGTTTTGTTCTTTCAGGCTCACCTCTGTGTAAAAGGTCTGAAACGCATCTTCGCCGCTACCGCCCGCCGCCATCTTGCTGCTGTGACGCCGGCGGATATCACGTCACTTCACAAAATAAAAGTCCTCGGCCCGCATGGCAAATACTGACGATAATATATTAAATTCTCACTCATTCAGTTCTAGAAACACAGGTCATATTTGAATCAATATTAATATAATATGAATATTTTAAAAGTAGAATGAGTAAACATGAAATCTGTGTAGTCTGAGTGAATGAAGCCCAGAAACAAGAATCATTTGAAACAAAGTCATTTTCTGAGGGAGAATTCAAGAATCATTGGACTGTAAAATCAAATCTCCGAATCTCTGCTAGTCAACACTAGTGTATGGCAAGCCAGCTACATTTTCTTAAAATTCTTGAGATTAGGATTTACATTTCCACTAGTACAAACACAACTGATATCAACAATGGCTCACAGAAATAGAGTTCTTGATAGCAATAATTACATTTCTACTAGTAAAAAGTATTATTTTTGATAACTGTAACTGCATTTTTCACTAGTAGAGATTGGCAATGCCATGTATTAGCTTTGTAAGCCGATTTGACTTTTAATAATTTTAATAACTAGTTAAAATGCTAATTCTGAATATCAGAAAATGGAATTTCGTCTGTTCAGATGTGAATGTGCCTAAACTCAAACAAACACGACTGAAGACTCTCATATGAACTGACCATCTGCACTGAACGTTCTTAAGAACTTCCGCAATAATATAAACCAGCTGGAAAACTTCCGGTGAAATGTCACTCGTTGGTGTGTCGGTATCTTCAGTGTCCTGAGGCAGCTTAAACAGCATCAATGGTGTAATATTTAGTTTATAATTAGGATATAGTCACTTAAATAAGTCAAGCCTACCATTAATTTAGTTATTCAAACATAAAAACATTGTTCCTCCTCAGCAAAATTCAATTTGACCATCAGTTTTCAAAGACTGATTGTGCACTTTAGATTCACTGAATAAAATGTGCTGAAATCATTGATCTTGTGCTGCACTGACAGCTTCAGTGATTATAGAGCGGCGCTCGCTTCATTCAAGAAATGTTATTGTTTTTCATGAGATTGTGTGAGTACTTCATACTTCACCTTGACAAAATATATCTTTAAACCTAGTGATTTCATGTTTAAAAACTGAGTGAAAACTATTACAGGAAATGGCCAATAATGAGCCAATAAATGGTCATCTGACGCCATCTGATGATTAATTTTTAAATTAGTGTTTTCAATCAAATGTTGGATTTCTTAAAATGTTCAGCTTTACAAATGGGGTGGATGAACGAATAATGTTTGAAAAATTACATTTGAAGTGCTGGAGAAACGTTGCGTGTGCGTTTCTTATTCAGACTTCATCTTTACTGCGATCAATTGGTTGATGGGAAATTAGGCAAGTGTGAGAACTGCATTAAAATATAAATACAAGATCAAAAAGGCAACCATTGATGGGTTAGTGTCGACGTACAGCGAGTTCAGAATGACAGCTAACAGTTCGAGCTGTGCACGTGATCAACTGAAGCGTTCGGTCACTCGTCATCATCATCATCATCACACAGAACGGAAAGTTCCCGGAACCAGTGGAAGTTGCTCGATTGAGTTTTATTGAAACTGAACAAACAAAAAATAAAAGTTATAAATACAAACATCAGACCAGCCGGCCGTAGCTCTTAAGGTAAGCCAGACCAAAACCCTCACCAGCAAATCCCAAATGGAAAAAAACATCTGAAGTTATAATATCAGTATATCAGTTTTTAAAAAACACAATTCAACTACTTCTAGAAATGCTAAACAGACACTTAAACAGCAAATCCTGCTACAAAACTCTTTTTTTTCCTTCTCGTGGATTCTTTTCTCCACTTCTGCAAAAAACAAAGGAAAAGAAAACAAAACGCTGAAACGAAGCTCTAGTCAACAGCCATTATTTACAAGCGAGTCCCTAAGCCACTAGTACTGAGAGAAAGAGAAAGAGACGAGGAGAACGGAGGACTGTGGGAAGGACAACACATCTTTCTGGAAGGCCATTTCATGATTTGAACGTCCTCTCACACGGAAGTATCAGTGTCTTCTTTTAAAATGTTCATCGTGGACTTTAAAACAAGGAGGATGTAGGGATAAAAGTGGTCTGTTTCAGAGCCGTGCGGCTCTTCAGGGCCACGGACAGAATCTACGGGGCTATTGGAGGATAGAAAAGTCAAACAAACACTGCTGGCCAATCACGATCTTGTTTCTCAGGAAGAGGGCGGGTGGGTGTCAGGTGGCGCAGGCGCTCCTACTTCCACTGCTGGCCGTAGGAATCCTGGGAGAACTCGAGCGTGTCGTTGCTGTAACCGTAGCTGGAGGCGTAGTCGGAGCCCTGCTGCAGGGGCTGCTGGGCGATGGGCTGCGAGCCCCAGTTTTGCTGGTTGGCGGTCTGGCGGCGTTTGGAGTCCGGCTGGTTGAACACGTCGGCCTTCCTCTTCCCGCCCACATTGCCGCCGCGGTTCCCTCGAGCGCCTCGGGTGCCGCGGCCCCTGGGAGGCTGGAAGGGCCCGCCCCGCCCTCCGCGGCCGCCACGCCCCGCCCCATGGGAGCCCCGCCCCTCGGAGGATACCCGCCCCTGCCGCGGGTGGGCGGCGCCGCGCGGGCTCTGGGAGGAGGCGGAGCTCCGCGGCTGCCACGACTGCCCCGCCCCCTCATGGTGTAGCCGTCGTCGTAGCCGTAATAGGGGTCGTCGTAGCCGCCCCGGTAGTCGTGGTAATCGTAACCGTAGTAGTCGTCGTAGTACTCCTCGTAACCGTAGTAATCGGGCGGGTAAGCGTAACCGCCTCGGCCGCCACGCCCGCGGCCGCGCCCCGGAGGAGGCATGCGAGGAGGAGGGTAATAGTAGTAGTCGTCATACCTGCACAGGAGGAAACGGAGACACAGCAGGGCGTTTGTACCATATTCTCAAGACAAATTCTACCCATAAACCTCCTTTAGGGACGTCCTCATTTGTAAAAACAGTATAAAAATAAAGTTTAGGAAACACTTTACTAACGCATTAGCTAACTTGAGCAATAAGTAATGCATTTTTTACAACTTTTATTAATAAAAGCTAATAAAAATACAATTGTTCATGTTAGTTCACAGTGCATTAATGTTAATGTATTAGTAAATGCTGAAAATAACACTAACAAAGAATATTAAGTGCTTTACAAGTGTCATTCATTGTTAGTTAAGCTAACTTTTCTGTCAGGGTGCATCACATTAGCTCACTTTCTGTGAAATTTTGCAGGCAATAAAGGTCTATTATATAATATAATAGCGTATGAATCACTGCTGACACAGACGGCACTTTCAAACCCAGCAGGTTTCTGTTGTTCAGAGCGGTGAATTCACGCGACCAGCCGAACCACGTGAAATCCCCGTGGGCAAAATCTTTTGTCCTTAAATAAAATTCCCAATAGCATGGATTCTTAATGAAATGAGCGGATTTTGCCTGCAAAAAATCTGGCCGCACCTTGTAGTAAGAACAACCAGCTGTACGAACAACAGAAGCCTGTGTGTGTGTGTGTGTGTGTGTGTGTGTCTGTGTGTGAGTGTGTCTGTGTGTGAGTGTGTCTGTGTGTGTGTGTGTGTGTGTGTGTGTGTCTGTGTGTGTGTGTGTGTGTGTGTGTGTGTCTGTGTGTGTGTGTGTGTGTGTGTGTGTGTGTGTGTCTGTGTGTGTGTGTGTGTGTGTGTGTGTGTGTGTGTCTGTGTGTGTGTGTGTGTGTGTGTGTGTGTGTCTGTGTGTGTGTGTGTGTGTGTCTGTGTGTGTGTGTCTGTGTGTGTGTGTGTGTCTGTGTGTGAGTGTGTCTGTGTGTGTGTGTGTGTCTGTGTGTGTGTGTGTCTGTGTCTGTGTGTGTGTGTGTGTCTGTGTCTGTGTGTGTGTGTGTGTGTGTGTGTGTGTGTGTGTGTGTGTGTGTGTGTGTGAGTGTGTGTCTGTGTGTGTGTGTGTGTGTGAGTGTGTGTCTGTGTGTGTGTGTGTCTGTGTCTGTGTCTGTGTGTGTGTGTCTGTGTCTGTGTGTGTGAGTGTGTGTCTGTGTGTGTGTGTGTGTGTGTGTCTGTGTCTGTGTCTGTGTGTGTGTGAGTGTGTGTCTGTGTGTGTGTGTGTGTGTGTGTCTGTGTCTGTGTGTGTGTGTCTGTGTGTGTGTGTGTCTGTGTGTGTGTGTGTGTGTGAGTGTGTGTCTGTGTGTGTGTGTGTCTGTGTCTGTGTGTGAGTGTGTGTCTGTGTCTGTGTCTGTGTGTGTGTGTGTGAGTGTGTGTCTGTGTCTGTGTCTGTGTCTGTGTCTGTGTGTGTGTCTGTGTCTGTGTGTGTGTGTGTCTGTGTGTGTCTGTGTGTGTGTGATGTGTGTCTGTGAGGTGTGTCTTCGTGTCTGTGTCAGTGTGTGTCTGTGTGTGTGTGTGTGTGTGTGTCTGTGTGTGTGTCGATGTGTGTCTCGATCTCCTCGCCGCCCAGTTCTTTCCCGTTCATCTCCTGCATCGCCTGCAAACAAACACATGACCGAGAACACCTCAAGCAAACAATCTCATTTTCTCAACTTGTACAGAAAAGACAGAAATGATAAGTTACAGCATTCAGAGTTAACCACAGCTCAGCCTCTGTGCCAATGTCATCAACGAAATCAAACAATATTTTACATTTACTGTATGTTTAATTTTTTAGACAAATCTCAAATTTGTGAGAAATAAATTTATTAAATGTTTCTCCCTTGTTTATAATTTTGAATTAAGAATTTTGACTGAATCTATAACCCTGTTACTCATTTCGGCATAATTTTATTTATTTATTTTTGTTTACTTATTAGCCATTTGCAGAAATAATGAAATCAATACTTGAAACTGTATTCATTCATGTCATGTTTTGGTAACAGATCTGCATGTACAATGTATGATTAAAGGTAATATATGTATTATGGTGTTCAACACATTTCCATTACTGTGATGAATGAAAACACCGGTTCAGGTGCTGTACCTTGACGGCAGCGTCTCGCTCCTCAAAGTGAACGAAGGCGTAGTCTTTGAGCTTCTTGACGCGCTCCAGTTTGCCAAACTGAGAGAAGGTCTTCTCCAGCAGCTCCTCTGTGACCGGCGTGGCCAGCTTACGCACAAACAGCACCTTGACCTGATGGGACAGACGATCATTAGACGAGGCGCTTCGGTTTCCTGCATTCAGACGCTCATGTGATATTATACTAACCATTTAAAACAAAGTCCCATTAGTGAACATGAGTTAATGAAAACAACTGTTCATTCCATGATTCAGGACTCTGTGTGAGTGAACACTACAGACTAGAGATTATGGCTGGGTTCACAATTACTATTCACATGCTTTCGATTCGATTCAATTACGATTTGATTCGATTATTTTGGATGTAGTATTTCAGTTTCAGCACATGGCAAATTTTCTAGAGGAACAAAATCTCTCAACTAAAGCTGTAAACTACACATGAGAGTCAGCTGATGCTACTGTAATAATACTGAAGGTTAAATTAACTTATTTATATACAAACACTCAATGTTACACTCAATGTTTTTATTATAAAGTTAAGAATTACATAATCATATTTCTATTCCAATTTGTTTGTTTTTTTTAAATATAAACATTTAAATCGCGGCTGTCAGAACTGATTTATTCAAACATGCATTAAATATTGAAGAACATTAAAGATTATAATGAATATGTAACGGTGCATAGCTATATTTATCTTTCTAGAGTTCACTTTTCTAGCTGACTAATGAGTTTATGGTCACTGAATATGTTTTTCTGAGGTAAATGTGACGTCACGTGACATTGAAGCTGTTTTACTGACGTCTTTCCGAGGTTGAAGCACTGATTGAGCGATTACACGAGACATGATACGGATTTCAGTAAGTTGTACTGTATATTTTAACATACCTTCAGATGTTCATGTTTATTTCGCTGTAACTGGTATTAAAGCGGAGGAGAGGATGATCACATGCTTCTCTTTAACTGAGGTGCTAAAGCGATCTGTCACGCCACATTAAACAGCGCCAAAACGGTATTTATTTTTTGAATCTCATAATAAGATGGACGACATTTGAAATCTGAGACTTTGCTTCATATCAAAAGTAACAAAGATTATTGTGATTTATTGGATGGGAGGAGCTACATATTCTGCTCATTCATCAACTGAAAACAGACTAGATTTAAGAATCGATACCGGTTCATAAAAATGAGAATCGATTAAAATCGGGAAATCAATATTTTTTACCCAGCCCTACTAGAGATTATAGCTGGGTTGAAAATATTGAATCGATTCTCATTCTGATGAACTGATATTGATTCTTAAAATCCCAAGATTGATCTTTTAGTGCTGTTTTCAGTCGATGCGTGAACAAAACTTCACTAAACATTATTTGTAGCTCCTGCCATCTAATAATCACAATAATCTTTGTGATACTTTTGATATGAAACAAAGTCTCAGCTTTCAAATTCTGTCGGTTTCATCACTAAATTCAGTCAGTAAATTAGTTTTTGTGTCTTTAATGTGTGGTGACAGATCATGAACCGATCATCTCTTGCTCTTTAGTACTAGTTACAGCAGCAAATAAACATGAATGAACATCAGACGATACAGAACATGTGTCATGTGATCGATCAATCAGACGTCAATAAAACAGCTGGAGAACAATCATGTCACGTAACGTCACATTTACCTCAGGAAAGACGTTCAGTGAACAAACTCCATAGTTACAAAATGTTTTTATACATATATGCACTATATTACATATTCATTATAATTCTGTAATTTCTTCAGTATTTCAGGTTCAAATAAATCCGTTTATGACATCCAACGTATAAATGTTACAATTCAAAAATGTATTAAAAGTAGAAATAATTACATCTTTAAATTATTATAACATAATAATATTAACAACTAAAAAAGCCTTTTGTGCAATTTAAATGCTTGTGTACAAAACTAATCTTAGCCTGTGATAGTAATGAGACTGACAGGTCGAGTTCACAGCTTTACTTCAGAGAGACGTACTGACCCTGATACATGACTACATGAAGCGAGACTTGGAACTGAACCGTAAGCTTGTGAATCGAAGTCCAACTGTATCATGTAATCAACACGCAGCAGAGAAGCGTGTGGAGCGGCTCACCTTGGCCATGACCTCGGGGTCGGGTTCGGCGACAGGGTCGGCCCACTCCACGGTCACAGGGTTCCCCCAAACCTTCACCTTCCCGCTCATGAGCCTGCGGCGGGCCTGAGCCGCCGATTTATGATCCTCATACTCCAAAAAACAGAAGCCGCGGTTCTTCTTCTTGTCGTCCGGCTGCGTGTAGAGAATCACTTCCTGCAGACCCTCTGAAACACACACACACACACACACACATCAGCCTGGGCCACAGGACACTCGTCCACACGACAGCGCTTCAGGACCCCACCTGTGACTTTGCCGAAGTCCTCCAGGATACTCTCCCGGGTCTTGTTCTTGGGGATGGACCCAACGAACAGCCGGTTATTGGCCACAGAGATGCAGACGCCCAGATATTTCCCCGAGCGGATCTCGTAGTTATCACACTGAGGGGAAACAGAGACACTGATAGTATCATTTAATACATTTATAACCGTTGTCTTTTTAGAGCTGCTTTATATTTATATATTGGCATCATTAATTGTGTTATTTTCCTGTTATTACAGTGAAGCGGCTCTGAATCAGTCTGTACTAGGGCTGGGTATCGACAATTTTCACCATTCGATACTATTCACAATAATATTCACATGCTTTCGATTCATTTACGATATCGATTATTTTGGATGTAGTATTTCAGTTTCAGCACATGGCAAATTTTCTAGAGTAAAAAATCTCTCACTAATGCTGTAAACTACACATGAGAGTCAGCTGGTGCTACTGTAATAATACTGAAGGTTAAATTAACTTATTTATATACAAACACTTAAATTTACACTCAATGATGTTTTTATTATAAATAAACTTTAAGAATTACATAATCATATTTCTACTCCAATTCGTTTTTTTTTTTTTAAATATAAACATTTAAATCGCGGCTGTCATAACTGATTTATTCAAACATGCATTAAATATTGAAGAACATTAAAGATTATAATGAATATGTAACGGTGCATAGCTATATTTATCTTTCTAGAGTTCACTTTTCTAGCTGACTAATGAGTTTATGGTCACTGAATATGTTTTTCTGAGGTAAATGTGACGTCACGTGACACTGAAGCTGTTTTATTGAGTCTTTCCGAGGTTGAAGCACTGATTGAGCGATTACACGAGACATGATACGGATTTCAGGAAGTTGTACTGTATATTTTAACATACCTTCAGATGTTCATGTTTATTTCGCTGTAACTGGTATTAAAGCAGAGGAGAGGATGATCACATGCTTCTCTTTAACTGAGGCGCTAAAGCGATCCGTCACGCCACATTAAACAGCGCCAAAACGGTATTTATTTTTTGAATCTCATAATAAGATGGACGACATTTGAAATCTGAGACTTTGCTTCATATCAAAAGTAACAAAGATTATTGTGATTTATTGGATGGGAGGAGCTACATATTCTGCTCATTCATCAACTGAAAACAGACTAGACTAATCGATTCTTGGGATTTAAGAATCAATATCAGTTCGTAAAAATGAGAATCGATTAAAATCGAGAGATCGATATTTTTTACCCAGCCCTAGTCCGTACTGTATAAATGTTTCTAGACTCGATCACATGATCACACAGAGTGAAACACACGTACCAGTTTGACAGCTTCCTGCGCCGCTTCTTTGCTGCAGAAGGTGATGAAGGCGTATCCGCGGTTCTGCCCAGTGAGCGGATCCATCATTAACCTCAGATCCCAGATCGGACCGGCCTTCTCAAACAGAGGAACCAGCTCGTCCTCGTACAGGTCCCGCGGGATCTTACCCACAAACACCTGCGGTGACACACAAACACACGTCACCAGAAGCGCTCAGCACAGACAGAAACACAACTGCACGTGTCTGACGACGAAGCGAGACCTCGGTGCCGATGCCCGGCTGCGGGCCGGAGAACACTTCCTCTGGAGGCGGGCCGCCGTACTTCCGCTGTCCTGTAGTGACGTCCAGAGTGTACCCCGTCCTCTCCAGCAGAGCCTGAGAGTCAGAGAGAAGCTCGGATCAGATCAGAAACACTGACCGTATCTGTGATGAAGAACACCTCCTGACCTTTATCTTGGTCTCGTCGGGGCCTTTCGTCGACTCCTGCACTTTATTGCCCTGCTTCTCCCTCTGTCGGTACGTCTTCATCACGCCGCACAGGAAGGCGCTCTTGTTCTGCAAGCGATCGGAGGGCAGGTTGAGCACATGACAGCAGTATGAATGACAACAGAAGGACGGTCTGCTTCACCTGCACATGTGAGAGGTCCGACTCCTTGAACTGCTGCAGCACCGACAGCGCCCCCTCCTCATTGAACTCCCGCAGCGCGTCCAGCGCCCGCTCGTCCAGATCCGCGTACGCCACCAGACCTGAACACACACACAGCACTCGTTCACACACACCTGCCCTCAGCGTCTCAGAGCGAGTGATCATCTGCAGCATCAGGATGTGACATCAACAGTCCACTAACTAGGGCTGCGTGATTTAAAATACAACGTACCAAACATTTACCATTATATTTACTAAATCAGCCTCTGTGATTTGATAATCGCACTAAACTGATTTGGGTGCTATCAGCTCCAGACGGACTGACCGGTCTGAAAGATGTTGTCCAGGCTCTCGGCGACCTTCTGCGGCAGTCCGGCGTCCAGCAGCGTCTGGTAGTTCTCCGAGTGTGTGACCGACACGTCCATGGGCTCTTCTTCTTCTTTGGCCAGACCAGAGCTGCCATTGACCTCAGCAGCCATTACTCTGAGAGAGAGAGACAGAGAGAGAATCAGTCAATAATGTTCAGTCAATGAGAATAAACTCTACTAAACTAAACTTCTGTAGAAGTTCATGAAGGAGCAACAGAAGATCCACATTAAACATGTACAGTTTGTAAAGATCTTTTAAACAAACTGGGTTATTAAACACTGTTCTGGGTTTATCTGACAGAAGCTTGTGATGGTTGATTGTATTCGCATAATTACATAAACATCTGATCATCTCCATGTTAAAAAAACATTTATGATTTATACTGTAATTACAGCTAACCGCGCGCGCGCACACACACACACACACACACACACACACACAGCATATCTCAATACTGAACCCAGATTGATCATTAGCATATATTTACTCTGTGAATCCACTTGACTGAAACAGACAGAAACACACACACACACACACACACGTGCTCACGTTCATAAAACACACTGATAAAGCGCGCGCGCGCACACACACACACACACACACACACACACACACACACACACACACACTGATCCGCCCCCCTCGCGCATGAGGCTAGCAGCACGCGATGCTAACGCGCATGAATGTGTGCACATCTGAGCTCGTAACGGGCCGTTATTGATCTCTAGCTCACATGTGACACCCGTTACCCGTCACACCTCCCGCAGCTCGCACAATAAACCCGTTAAACCGCCAGACCGGACAGACGGAGATTCCCGCGCCGCGCGCGGCCTACAGCAGCAGCAGCGGCGCGAGACAGACACAATTCAAACCGGACAAACCCGCCAAAAACACAGCAGGCCGAGCGCACTCACCGCGATTATGTTGACCGGACGGCACGAGAGAGCTGTTGAGCGCGGTCAGTCCTCGTTCATGAACGGCAGAACTCACCGAAACACGATAAAAGCTCTTCAGATGAACCCACGAGACAGAGCGAGACGGTCCCGTCGCTCAAACAACAGCGCCACTTCCTCGCGCGGCGGACCGGCTGCGTCATGACGCACGGAACGCGGGAGCGAGGACGTAGTGGGAGGGGCAGGGAATCCGCGTTCACAACCGCATCTGACAAATTATAAAATCTGCATAATTAGATATAAAGAGTCCGAGAAAATATATATGATGTGCTCAGTCAAGCGACTCAAGAGAAACGAAAAAATAATTAAATTGGATAAACGAGTAGATGAATGTAGAGAATTTAAGACCCTTCAGTCAAGTTTTCTCTGGTATTTTTTTTTAACATATTCATATCTCCAATAAGGTTCAATAACATAAATAAATTTGTAAATAAATAAGACATAAATAAATAAATAAAGCATTACAGTCTGGTACTTTTAGGCAATTATTTTTTATATAAATCTGAGGGATGTAATTAGTTGATTTCAAGAAGAAATATCGGAAGCACAATGGAGATTTAAACCATTTTTATTTGATTTTATTTAATGAAGTTGGAAACATTCAAGAGATAATTGATCAGAGTTTTCACAATAAAAAAATAATTTCTTAGCGAACAAAGGAGTGGTTGACTGAAAATGTTATGTTACAATCAAAACAAGTGGACTGGAATAAAAGACACAACACGAGCATCTCAGAGGAATTAACAGGATCGATTTCATGAAGGATTTAGTGAACTTGTTTGCCAAGAGCGCGCATGCGTCAGCTGTGTGTGGATCCAATGACGTGTTTGTTTTGTTTCGGTTCTGCTGTCGTCATCTGGGCTCGAGCCTTAACGGACTGCAGTGACCTCGTGGCGCAACGGTAGCGCGTCTGACTCCAGATCAGAAGGTTGCGTGTTCAAATCACGTCGGGGTCAAATATTATGCTATTCATGACGAAACATTAATAAATAAAAACAAGATCTGCGGCTCTCAGGAGGATTCACACGGAAAACAACCGATCTGCGTTTCTCCTGTGAAGATATAAAATAATAAGATCACGTGATTCAATTAGGATCTCATTATTCCTAGTGTTCTAGTCCAGCTCTGTGTCAGTGTGAACATGCATGGCTCTGTGACGAACTGCTTATTTTTATTATATTATCTATTGTATGTAATTTACTTTGGATAAAAGCATAAATGTAAACAATCAATACTGTTATTGCTGAAAATCACTTATTGAATTCAGTGAGTTGTTAGAAAGACTCAGTATTGCTGAATCAGTGAAGAACTGCCCTTTAATCAATATTAGAAATGTTATTTCAGTTAAGAAAGATTTTCCTCATGTTGGACTGACGCCGTACCTTAAAATATCACACCAGCTTTCAGATAAACTCAGTTTATTTTCATATGCAAATCATTTCATACTCGTTCTACTCTGAAGACAGCGGATTTTTGCAAACATTTATTGATAAAGCACTGGTTACAGGCAGACAGAGGCTCTCTCAGGCACAGGGAGTGATGATGATGAAGATGAAGACGGGCTTCAGTCGTCGTGTTTGAGTTTTCGGATCTTGCCCTTGTGTCTGTCGATCTCTCTCTGCAGACGCTCGATCTCCTTCTTGTGATGGTCGATTTCTTCTTCATGGTGTTTCTTCAGAGCCGCCAGCTGCTCCTTCTCCTTCTGCCTGTGAATTATTATTTCACAGGTTTATTAGTGCTTTATTATTATTATTACTTACTACTGGTGCTGACACATTCAGGCTTTACCTGGTTAGGTTACTCTATTTTATTTGTTCATGTTAAGCGATCACTTTGGCATGACGTGACCACAGATAACATGATTCAAACTCACTTGAAGTAGCGCTCCTCCTCCGCCGCCTGCTTCTTACCGAACGCTCCTCCGGCCTCCCGCACCGACCCGCCGGCTCCTCCGCCTTTACCGGCTCCTGAGCCCATCTCACCCAGCTACAGACAGAGAGAGAGAGAGAGAGAGAGAGAGAGAGAGAGAGAGAGAGAGAGAGAGAGAGAGAGAGAGAGAGAGAGAGACAGATCAGATCAATACAAAGATTAATAAAAACATTCTATAGTCACAGTGATATTTCAAAGCTGCAATGAATGATTATTTTGATAGTCAGTCAATCAATCAATTATCGGATGAAAAAATACAAAAAGATTTGTATTTAAAAAAAAAAAATGTTAAAAAATATAAAATTTTAATTTGATCGATTTTACAATATCATATTAAATGCTGGATGGCTTGTGTTGATAAATGGCATGCAATTAATTTGAAAACGTATTGTATGATGGAGAAAATGCTGTATTACTGTTACTAAAAATAAAGCTGCATCTGATATGTTAGCTACTTCACAAAACAGTTTTTCTCTGAGGAATGATAAAGCATGAGACTCACAAAACATCAAGAAAATTAGATTTAAACAATAAGACTAAACGTGTTGAGCTATATAACAGCAATTAGTTTTCTGTCTATAAATATATCAAAACAGTTGTTCCCTTGTCTATTAAAACATGTAAATATTAAAGGTGTTTTCATGGTTTCTACAAAATCAAACCGGAAACCGAGGGTAACGCGGGTATGACGCGATTGACAGGCGGCTCCTCACACGTCCCGCAGCCTCGGTTAACATTGCAATTTTCTCACGATTTACAAATAGTTGCAAACAAAATATATAACACTGGCCTAGTGGTTTTTGGATATTTTACTGCAAAAATATTACATATTGCACTTTTAAGTGAATAATTAAACATTAATTTGGTTTATTTATAACTTAAATATTTGGATATTTAGCACTTAATTAAAACATATTTACATCAAAGATGATTGTGAAGGCATGTAGAGCAAGTGTGTGTATAAGATAAGCTATCAGGCTAATCGCTGTATGCTACGCTACTACATAAGATAACGAATACAGATTATAATGTAGTTGAAATAGTATTTATCATAACGTGACTTTGTAGCATTTGCAGATAAAGCTATAATTGTAAAATATCAGTAGTGTATGGAAGCTTGTTTCCGCCAACAGAATAGAAATAACTCATGATTCTGAACGCTTATGCCTCACCATTCTGACTTTTTGCGACACATGCGATTAATCGATAATCTAATGCATCGACGATTATTTCCATTGTCGAGTTTAGATGCTGCAGCCCTAAAATATTCGCCTCAAACAGAAAATGTCCATTAATTCATGAGCAATGCTGTTGCTTCAGGAGCACAGGGGTAAATGAAGATCTCTCGAGTGATTCACAGCAACATGATCAGATGAAATCTGACATTCATTCACATTCACAGACCGCAGGAATCACGTGTCCGTCTGGAGCTAAAGCCTTCAGTACCTGGTCAGATCCCATCCGCAGCGGCGAGGTGAAATACCCCCTCAAACTGCCCCTCAGCAGCAGCCGAGCCATGACCGAACTCACTGCTGATCGAACCGAACCGCAACACAATCAAACAGAATTTGTCCTTGTGCAGATCAGAACACGGAAACAAATGACCAGAGAACAAACCGGACAAATCAAGCGTTAAATCAAGACGTCAAGCGTCATCAGCGCCACCCGGCGGCCGGAGAGCAGACGCACTGCGCATGCGCAGCAACGGCCCTTTGTTTGGAGCAGCATCAGTATTAATGTATTCATATTTTATGTTGTAAAGTAAATCAATTTAACACACTAAAGGCAAAAAAAGAGATTTTTTTTACAAAAATAAATATTTATTTTTCAAGACTGGTGGATCCAAAATGGTCGATATTCATATTCATGCATTTTATCCATATTTTATGTTAATCATTTATGGCTTATGATTTATCAATATTACTTTTGATTCATATATATATATATATATATTAATCCTCATCATATTTTCAAGTATTGAAAAGTTATTTTTGTACAGTATTATAGTATTTCAAGTTTTATTGTACCCTTATGGTTATTCTTATTTTATATTTAAGAGTATGTATGCTTGTTATATTGTTCTTCAAGTGTTTCAATGTGACAGGTCATGTCGACACGTTTGTGGTCAGATATTGGACGTCTGTCAAGTACTGCAGAAGCTTTTATGTTTTCAGAATTAGTTTCTCATTTGAACTCAATGATGTACCTTTTATATCAAAATATGTCTGTTTCTATTTTCTGCTGACATGTGATAATGTAAGATCTGCAAAATTCCCTTAAGGGGGTCAAAACAACCCCTATATCTATTTTTATCTATTTTTGACATCTGATCAGTCTATGACATAATGGATAAATCCATTTGACCTTTTCTTATTAGACCAAAACATCAGTTTGAGTGGGATGTAAGTTTTCCTATGCTTATGGTATAAAATGGACCGAGTTGTTGATGCTTTAGCTTTTTCTTTGCTTTTCTTTGCTCTTCTGCTTCTTCTCTTCTATTTTATTCTGCAAATGTCTTAATTTTGTTCCTTCTTTCTGTATATCCCGAATCTTCATCTATAGATACAGTACTCTGGATTTTATTATTAACTATTAATTACTTAATGAATTTGTTTGTCTTTATAATTTTTAATGAATAAATTTGTTATTCCTTATTCACATTTGATCTCTGACATAATCGTTGCTGGACTGCCTGGATCTCATTTTCTCAAGTTTTTGCTTCAGAAACGTTCTCGACTCTGATGGAATGAAATGCACATGATGTAGCCTGTTTTTGAGTTAGCAGTCCTCAAATGAGAATTCACAACTTTCACTAAAGCCGAGTTCAGACTGCACGATTTTAGCCCCGATTTTGGCTCGCCGACAGGTTTTGAGAAATCGCCGACAAATGCCCGAAATCACAGGCAAATCGGTGCTCGTTCACGCGAGTGACAATCACGCAGTGTGAATGAACAAAGACGCGATCTGAGAGAATCGCCGACGAGTCGCCCGTGAGATATTTGGCATGCTAAAAATCTGGACCTGTCGGCGATTCAAAATCCTGCTGTGTGAAAAGTGTTCTGACTGAAAACTACATCGGCGATGACCGACAGCCAATGAGAGAGCGAGATACAGAGCAGCGGGGAGTTCGGGGAGGAGCTATAGACCACAATATCAGCAAGCATGGCTTCGTTTCAATAAAATGCTTCTTCTCGGTCTATTTGGACCCAAGAAATGGAAGAAAAATTAGTAGAAATTTGGCAGGAGCACCCGTGTCTGTTTGACGTTTCATCTGAGCTGTACCATGAGCTGTGATATCGCGTTGTTTCCTTGTCACATCTCGCGTGTGTTTGGTTGTGAAACGTAGTTTGCGTGCCAGACAGAGCTGTCGGCGATTCTTCCTATTGTAAAGTCATGCAGTGTGAAACCCTCTGTCGCCGATCCATAGTGGAGTGTGAACACAGCAGCGACTGAATGCTGGCCAAGATAGTCATGCAGTGTGAAAAGAACAGTGACCCGACTGCTTTGAAAATCGTGCAGTCTGAACTCGGCTTAAGTTACACATGTGAATGAGACAGTTTCCCAATCATGTTATGAAGATTATATTGTTTAACATGATTGATATGATAGAGCATTAATTGGCTTTAAAGTCCAATCCGAATGAAAATGCTCCATATAAACACCTCAATCAGAATAAAAATGCCCAAACTGAATAAAACTGTAATCGCTTTGAGAGCGGTTTATAAACCTTTCTATGATCCGAACAAAATAGAAACTCTGCCATGTAAACGCGTTAAACCGATTACTTTGCATTTACGCCATCACGTCAAGAGGTCAGGGGTCGTCAGAATGCATAATGGCGGCGGCAAAATCAAACTGGAGTAAAACCATTTATTAAATACACTGAAGGAACTCAGTTTTTCATTACTACAGACCTTCATCCACACGCTTCTGCTTTACGGAGGAGGAGGAATAGAATTGAGATGCTCTTTAGAGACACACAGCCACCAAACAGGTCAGCTTCCTGTTCCCGTCTTTTCCTCATTCCTCCAGCAGTAATATTCTACACATTCACACTGTTGCTTGATTGAGAGCAAAACTTAACATAAAAATAGATAGCATAAGAAATAAAGGAATTTTATTCTATTGAGTTAGTGTGTGTTCAGAGCATTCTGCGGCATCATTACTCACTCACACACAATGTGAAATGTGTTGTCAAGGCGACGTATTCCGGAAGCAGTTGACCTCGCCATCCATCATCATCATCAGCGGGAGCGACCCGTGACGTCACTGCAGGTCTGACTCTCTCTGCATATCAGAGTCTGATTCATTCAGCTGTTGTCAGAAGTTATAACTGGGTCATAATTCTCATGCATTTTTAAATGCTTTGTCTGTTCAGAGAGAAAGAGAGACTGACTGTGCCACAGATTGCTTTTATCTTAAATAATGTGCAGGGTTTGGATCAGTTAAAAAGATGATGTTTTTGGGCCCATGACCTGTGTGTGTGTGTGTGTGTGTGTGTGTGTGTGAGTGTGTGTGTGTGTGTGTGTGTGTGTGTGTGTGTGTGTGTGTGTGTGTGTAGTGTGTGTGTGTGTGTGTGTGTGTGTGTGTGTGTGTGTGTGTGTGTGTGTGTGTGTGTGTGTGTGTGTGTGTGTGTGTGTGTGTGTGTGTGTGTGTGAGTGCTGATGTGGTCAGGAGGGGGCAGTGTTCCCTTTCCCAACACAATACAGTCTGTCATCAGACCAGATTTACAAACTTCTCTTCATGTTCAGCAGATGTTTTTCAGGAACTCAAGAGCTCAGTTAGTCTCTCCTGTCCTAGACCGATCCTGTTTTTCAGTCACACAGATCACAAAATATGTTCTGAGAATGCTTTACTAACGCTCTCATTAAGTTATGAAAACATTATTTCTGAATGCTCTGAAACAAACAGTAACATTTAAAAAACATTAGATGAACAGCCAACCAAAATGTTCAGAAAAATGTTCCATGAAAGATGTATAAATATTTTTTGTTTGTGCTAACAATGTGAGAACACTATTAAAGATCAAATAATTTTGATGAACGTTTGTTCATAACATTGAGAGAACCTTGCCAGAACGTTCCCTGTCGGCTGGGATTGCAGCAGCTCACAGCATGAACTCTCAGAGAGATCAGATCTCTTCTAACCTGATGTGAATAACAGGAACTGTGTAATAATACAGCTGAACTTCCACAGCATCCGGAGCCTTTATATGGACTTCCGGAGGTTCGCTGTCCTCGATTAATATGTTCTCTTTTTCTTCTCTCTTCCACCGCTGCTGTTGCCAATGGAAATGGTTTCCTGGCAACCAGCATCTGCAGAGCGATGACAAGGTGAGGTTATTCACCGAGTCCAACATTATGAAACCACATTAACCACAGGTTCGGTTCGCTGATGGAGTGAGATATGACCGATGATTCAACTAAGACTTTTAAACCCTCTGAGCAGCTGGAATCATGTTTGAACTCGATGAACCGTAAAACTATCAGAACTCAAAACTTCCTCTATTGAAACAAAACTGCAAAAATGGCTCCTTTAGGTCCCTGACCGAGATTCTGAGGGAATCACAGTGAGTAAGACTGATGACTGGACTTATTTAAATGGACGGAAGTGAGAGACACACAGTCACATACAGCAGAACATCTCAGTCTCTCAAATGTTTCTCCATCAGTGTGATCAAACGCAGACCTTTTGCTTCTCAGATAACATGTTCTGTTTTGCCAACATTTTAAAAAACGTTTATGGTCACTCACCTAACCCTGGTTCCCTGAGATAACAGGAACGAGCATTGCGTCTTGCAGAAATGCCAGATCTCGTCAGAATCTTCCGACTGATGTGCGGCTAGCATGACTCGCTGGGCAGCGTTGTAATTCCCTTTATCTCAGGGAACCAGGGTTACACGAGTAACCATAAACTTTCCCTTTCAATATGGTTCACTCGCATTGCGTCAGTTAGCTGACGCCTATGGGAAACTTAAGCTGGGATGTCCAGGTTGTAAGATCTGAGGAAAGCGGATGGTGAGGGCCAGCCGGCCGACGCACAGATATCTGCGATGAAGACTCCTCTGGACCACACCCAAGAAGAGGGCATACCTCTAGTGTAGTGGGCCCTAACCCCTAGGGGGCACAACAAGTCAGAACACTTGCAAGCCAGCGCTGTCACATCCACAATCTGGAAAGTCTTTGCAGCCCTTTGTGCAGCCTCCAAAGCTGACAAACAGCTTCTCTGATTGCTGAAATCAGCTACAACGCTCACTCTAAGAGTCCTGATGGGACAGTAGTGATAAGGTGTCTGCTCATTCTCCATAAGCAGAAGAGCTGACAGTGCTATCACCTGCATTCTGAATGGGCTGGAAAACATTTTCGGCACGTAACCTCTTCTCGGCCTGAGGACCACTTTACTGTGGTTGGGACCGAACTCAAGGCAGGATGGTTCCACAGATAGAGCCTGCAGATTGCCAACTCGCTTGACTGACGCTAAAGCCAGCAAGAAGGCAGTCTTAAAGGGAGCGGCTCAAAGGGAGGGTCCCGAAGTGCCCTAAGGACTGTGGAGCATGGACGAGGATTCAACCTCCCATCCCCCCTGAGAAATTAACGACCAGGTTGTGTTTCCCAATCGATTGGCTGGCCATCGGGGCATGAATCGGTGAGAGGGCTGCCACATATACCTTAAGCCCACCATCCAGCATCTTTCGCAGAAAAGTGAGACCTGACACAATCTCACATTTAGTGGGGTCTATATTCCGAGTTTAGCACCAGCTTGAGAAAACAGACCATTTCTGGGTGTAGAGGCGTCTTGCCTTCGAGATCATTCTCATAACCTCCTGAGGCCTGACGACTCCCATCGAGGGGCCAAACATGCAGGTCCCACAACTCCGGCTGAAGGTGCCAAACCAGCTGGAACTCACTGAAGGCCAGAATCACTGCCATCATTTCTAGGTGGTTGATGTGCCAATTCAACATAGGGGTTGCCCATGACTTGAAGGGTACTCTGCCGTCACACAGGGTGCCCCAGCTTCACTTTCCACTTTCCTTCTGGAAACAGTGCCCAGTGTTATCTAGACCTAGCAAAAGTGGGATGATTCCCAAGGGACCAAGACTCTCACGCAGCCGTTGGTCATCTTGAGAGAGTGTCAGCCCATGCGCCATACATGAGGTGGGACACGGGTCTTCAACCATAGCTGGAGTGGTCGCATGTGGAGCAGGCCCAGTGGAATGAGGCCCAGCAGCTTTTGAAACCTCTTGAGGAGGTGAAGAAACCCCACTTTGAATAAGGCTGCCATGCTCCTGATTTTAAGGCACGCTCCTGTGAGAGCCAAACCTGCATTTGATCTGAGTCCAAGAAAGCCGCGTCTACACACTTCGTAAAAGTACGCAGAGCTAGAAGACTGAATGAGTCTGAACGGAAGGACTATATTTTGGTGTGCCAGCTCCTTGAACGCGAATATCAAGAACGGTCTGTGATGGGGGGCTATCTGGATATCAAAGTAGGTGTCTTTCAGATCCACTGATTTAAACCAAACCCCGGGGTGAATTTGTGTGAGGATTTGTTTCATAGTTAACATTCTGAAAGGCTGTCCCATGAGGGTGCGATTCAGACATCTCAGATCGAGGATGGGCCTGAGGCCGCCATTCTTCTTGGGGATGTAGCGGCTGTAAAAGCCTGACTTGCTGCGTTCCATGGGAACTTTCTCCATGGTACCTTTTTTCAGCAGAGACTGGACTTCAGCTTTGAGGACTTGAGAACTGTTGTCTGAGACCGAAGTATGAATCATGCCCTTGAAGCGATCCCCAATCCCCAATATCCAGCTCCATCCCCGGAGTCGAGTGGCAAATGATTGAAATACTACAGACTGCATATCATGCTGAAGTAGGAGAACGGCACCTGTTACAGCATTGAGAGGAGGAGGAATGCCCTTTTCGTGAGAATGTAAAATTTTGTTTGGTTCGCTATAACAGCAAGAAGGGGTTTGGGTGTGCAAACTGGTGGGGCGGGCCCAGAACCAGCAACAAACACATTGTCTCCAGCTCCCTGAACTGAAGAGTGGACTGGAAGACAAGCGTGCTTTGAGGGTGGTTGCAGGAACCATTCGTTGAGTCGGCTGCGGGCAGGCTCTTCTGGGGCAGACCAGTCTGAGCCGAGCTCTTCTGTGAGAACTCGCAAAAGCTCTGTATCCATATGAGGCTGTATGCGTTCAGTCTCTTTACGGCCGGAATCATCGCCGGAGTTTTCCCACTCCTCGCACTCAGAGGCGGACAGACATAGAGTCTAATTCATCATCAGACCCACCAAATGAGACTCTGCCACTCGCGCCAGATAAGGGGTGTTGATCCTTGCTGGTGAAGAGTACAGGGGACTCACCATGTTGTGGGGAAAGCTCTGAGCCGACCTGGGCTCACTTCCACCTTGCTGCTTAGCCTGATGGCTCCACTTTTTCTTTTGCTTTGGCTCAAGAGGGGAAGGAGATGAGGGAGTGGGTGGTTTGCTGAAGAGCGCGATCTGGGCGTTCAGTATTGCGAGGCTCAGCTTCTCGCAGAGCAGGCAGCTCGGAGTCCAAAAGAGCCACCTCAGCATGGGTGTGGCCCAGGCAGGAGATGCACTTATTGTGCTTGTCAGGAGTGGGCAGTTTAGCCTTGCACGAGCCGCATTTGCGGCGCAACTTTTACAACAATTGCATGTCACAGGGGAGATTGCTGAATCAGCTTGCTTGCTGAAATGCCATTGTTCCACTGCGAGGCTTGTTTCAAGAAGATTCTGACATTATGGAATTTCTACATGACTTATAGGCTGTCAACCCCCTGTCCAAATGCCATTTGTCTGTGCAGTTGCAAAGACGTGAACCAATCAGGGTTCAGGATTCAGAGAAAACAAAGTTTTTCCCATAAGCTTGAGCTAACTGACACAATTCGAGTGAACCGTATTGAACCACACACACACACACACACACACACACACACACACACACACACACACACACACACACACACACACCTTTGCAGAGTATGTGTGTATGTAATGAGTTTGAGGAGAACTGATCAGCAGCCGTTTAATGCTTCTGAGGCCCTTCATGTGCAGATTAAGGGATGCTGCATGCGTTACTATAGTAACCAGGCTGCAGAGAAGAGGCTGGATGCTTTATGTTGCCATGGTGATAATGGCTTAAGAGGACAGTTTCACACACTTTCACAAACACACTTCAGAAAGAGAGATTTCAGGTGGAGAACATGACGTTGCATTTTACTCTGTACATGCTACCCTTGGGAGATATTAGGAAGCATGCTGTTAGCCCCATTCTGTCAGCGCTGCATCAGCTCCCTATTACAGTTTTTCTCGAATCACTACAAATGATTCAGTTGGCCCAATTTCTCAAACCATTCATTCAGTTCTCAAAATGATGATTTATTAACAAAGTTCGGGAGGAGCACTTTGAAATGATCTATCCAATCATCACGTCATTCCAACCAGCAGTCAGCAATCAGTAATCAACTTCACCCAATCAGCATGAGTGGAGGACATCATAAATACGCAGGCGACTCACCTCGACAGTTTTTCAGCATCCCTCCACCACCCCGTCTCCTCACATTCGCCTGGTTATCTTCCAAACCAGAATATGGGAGGAATACTCTGTTTTCGGGCCAATACCGAGCTGGGAGCCCTCTCCTCGGACAGCAAGCCAAATAGGTTTACCATTTACTTATCTGACTTATTTGTAAGTGTGAACTTGTGAAACAAAGATACGTTTCTCAAAAGGTTTAACACATTTCACCTGTTTTCACACACACTTCAATCTTCTCAATGTTTTCTGCAAAGCTTTACACAAAATGCCTCATTTTGCACAGGTTTAACCTTGTTCTCATTCAGAAAACACAAACACATAATATAATAATAAACTCAAGAGTCATACTGTGAACTCAAATAGCACACATTTATCCACGAGTAGACTTTAAGTACTTTTAGAGGAAATTATTGCCCTCTAAATCGACAAGAAGTTCCTTTTCTTTCAGGTGCGTAAAGCCAAGGAAATAATTGAACATGAACAACATGTACTTTGCACTTTTTTGCACAATGCAATTTATAAAATAAATTATATATTTCTAGACTATTTCAGTCTTCATTGGACTCAGTCTGTGGCCAGCTACCTTTTCTGTTCATAGACATTAAGTAGCAAAATTAATGACACAGCAATCAGAATCTCAGGATAATATAAATAGGGCAACAGGTGATTATGTGCTTTGAAAAATGAATCCTAGTGGTGGAAGACCAAGAGGAAGAGGAAGGGGAAGAGGAAGAGGAGGAGGAGGGGAAAAGAAAAATGAAGGGGTCAGGGTAAAAGACATTTGTTCCTGATAAAATACAAAGCACTATAGTTGACCATGTTGGTCTACAGATTCATCTACGGGCTTTTACCCATGCAGTATAATTACAGTACACTATCAACAGTATCAGTACTTTAGATGAGAGAACTTTCACTATTCTATGTACAGTAAACACTGTAGCACATGCTGTACACCCTCAAACTCATAATTGTTAAACTGATTTGTAGCCATAAGTACTTCTTACATTTCATATTTTTGCAGAACTGAGAGACGCCTGCCTAGGGAGGGAAAGAAAGTCTTTTGTCAGAAGACTAAACTGCTCTAGTATGACAAACATGGTCATTACCAGTACTGTAATGCAATTTGGCTGAGGATGCTGAATTTATTAATTTATTTTTTACTGTACTGTAACTGACAGTATGCTGTATTGTATTACATACCAAGTTCATATTCAATTCTGTGGTATTTCAATTCTGTGGTACTTTCTTTTCTAGTGCTTGTCATTTAATGCAAGATCTCTTTACGGTAGTGTAATGAAAATAAACTTTTCTTAAAGCTTATTGTTAAATTTCACTGTATCTTGCACACTTCTATTTATGTTGTGTACTGTAATAGACACTGAGCAGTAAAATGATTCCTGATTGCCAAAAGGAGGTTTTTGTAACAGTGTTATGAATGTCACATACTGCACTGAGACACGAAGACTGAGAATCCAAATGCAGAATTTAAAGGTCCCGTTCTTCATGATCCCATGTTTCAAACTTTAGTTAGTGTGTAATGTTGTTGTTAGAGTATAAATAAAATCTGTAAAATTTTAAAGCTCAAAGTTCAGTGCCAAGCGAGATATTTTATTTAACAGAAGTCGCCTACATCAAACGGCCAGTTTGGACTACATCCCTCTACTTCCTTCTTTAATGACGTCACTAAAACAGTTTTTTGACTAACCTCCGCCCACAGGAATACACAACAATTGCGTTTGTAGAGTGTGTTTGTCGCCATGTCGTCGAAACGCTGTTATTTTCATCCCGCAGTCCAATCACCGGGTCTGATTCCGACTCAAATTGATAGGGTAAAATTAAAGACGTTTACAATAACACTGAGCGCGTGCATCTCCACGTTATGGTAAGAGGCGTGACCTTTCCGGGCACGTGCGCTCAGAGCTGTCAAATCACAACACAGGAACCGCTGGCACAATCAGAACTCGTTACGTATTTCTGAAGGAGGGACTTCATAGAACAAGGAAGTCATCAGCCCGTTTTTATGACAGTGGAAACAGCGGTATACAGATAAGTAAATTATGTGAAAAATACTGTGTTTTTTTACACGCGAAACATGAACACATGTTATATTGCACACTATAAACACAATCAAAGCTTAAAAAAAACACGAAAAACGGGACCTTTAATGAAGGGTAATCCAAAGACGTAATCCAGAAACGGGCAAAAGATCATGCACGTGGGCAATCAATACAAGTAATAAGAACAGGAGAATAAACAAAGGCAAAAGGATATTCCAGAATAACAGGCAGGGAATTAAAAACCCAAGAGACACAAAACAATAGTGATGGCCGATTTCGAAACACTGCTTCATGAATCTTTTGTTTCGAATCAGTGATTCAGAGTGTGTATCAAACTGCCAAAGTCACGTGACTTCAGTAAACAAGGCTTCATTACGTCATCACTGTTTCGAAACGTAGATGTTTTAATTAAACATTAGAATAATTAAAATGAATAATGGTAATTATTAATCTCTTATTTGCATGTTTAGCTTGAGCCATTGAACAGAGCAACAAGCCTTGAAAATTGATAAACGAACACATATTATACAGACACTCTATATTTAATCTTATCAGATGATTAGTTAATTGCCTTTGATAGATTTTACTTTCAATAAAACATTTGCAATACATTTGTAAAAGGTGTTTTTATGGATGTTTAGCTTGAGTTTTGTTGCATTTGCTCTGTTCTGACCACTAGAGATCACCGTGGAGACGGGTGTCAGATTGTTTCGAAGCCTCGGCACATTTGCTTCAACTGCTTCAGTGTTTCACGAAGCCTCGATCTGCCCATCACTACAAAACAAGCAAACATTTCAAATTGCAGTGACGTACGGCGAGACTTTGCAACGAATGACCGAATTGACCAGGCTTATATAAACAGAGTGAACAAGGCTAACGAGCAACAGCTAAAGGCAATGAGTGCTGATGAGTCTGGGCAAAGGATGATGGGAAATTAAGTCCAATACTGAGTGACAATAGTCTGGGGTGAAGTGCCATCTAGTGGACAGGGCACTCCAGCTGGTGATCATGACATAGCTTCCAGACACTCCTAGCATGGTCAGAGAAGTCCAGGAGGGAGGCGGTGCAAAGGCGGACCAGGGGACGGGGTGGAGGGCCAGGTCCATGGAGTGGAAGAATTGGACACGAAGGTGGCACAGGTTGGATAGGTGGCTAAGGCGGCGCAGAAGACCACCACTGTAGATAAGATGGGACTGATGACCCCCACGGCGGAGCAGATGACCACTGTAACAACGTAGACCAGCACGGCGGAGCAAGCGGGGCTAAAGACCACCAAAGCGCAACTGGGAACCGCCACGGTGGAGCAGGCGGAGCTGAAGATGGAAATCTCAGCGACAACCTCCGTGGTCGTATCAAAGAAGACAGGAAACTCGGCTCAGCTTTGTAATGCTGAAGGTTTCAGGACATCACTATCAGCTCTAGTACTAATGAGGATTGACTAATTAAACAAATAAACATGAGTCTGCTCCAGCCCTCTATAGGGGATGTTTCTCTGCCTCTCAGCTGAAGGATGTGAAAGAATGGATTGAGCTGAATCCCAAGTGGTCTCTTGTGTGTCGGCTGTTGAGAGCTGTTCCCCACGGAGCAGAATTGCACTCTGAAGTCTGCTGGCATTTGGCCGTGACGCAGAAGCGCAGCTGTAATCCCCGAGTGCCCACTTTCACATTCACGGCAGCGAGATCATGTGACTCACAATATTCAACAGCGCAATTACTTTCTCTTGGCTTGAGCGAAACAAGACAAAAACCCACACAAAGGTTTGAGTGGCACATTCATACCGTCATGAGAAATTAAATAACACCCCTGCACACAATTACTCCCCCGGCACTGAGAGCAAACGAGTGCCTTTCTGCACTTACATCCAGCCCTCTCTGACACAGTGCATTATGGGTCCTATTCTGAATGCCACTGACTAACTGCATGACACACATGAGGTTTGACTCGAACAATAGGACGGAAATGAATGGTGAGGGGAAGCAAGCGGGGTGAAAGGTCACCATCATCATCATCATCATCATCACTACCACCAGTTCACAATGCAAAAAATTATGCTCTTGTCAGAACAAACATTCTTAAAAATATATCAAAATTAACAGTTTATGGTTAAAACAAGAAATATCTGCCACTGGAGTCAAAAAAAATGAACTCTCATCGCTCTCATATGACATGACTTTATTTCTTCCTTCTCTATCATGAGAAAACATGCAATAACGTTTTGCTAAGGAACCTCAGACAATCACTCTGCTAAACATCTGCTTTTGTGCTCCACAGAAGACTATGTGGTTTTGAAGGTGAGCAAATGATGTCTCGTTTTCACAATTAACTGCGACTGATGTAATGATTTGATGTGATATCCAGCGGTTCAGGTGCGCTTTTGCTCTCTTTCATTTATAAATTCCTGTAAACAAAGTAGATCTTGTTTCAGCTGGAAAAGAATTTGACAGCTTAATTTCCTGAAAGAACTTGATGCTAATTACCAAAATACAGACAGTCATTAGTTTTATCCTGTAGTTGTTGTATACTGTTTTGCGCATGTTTAGACCAAAATGGAAATAGGCCTACTGGGAAAAATAATTATGAACTATATTAACATTGATGACCCTAATTTAGACATTAAGCAAGAGAACAAGACATCTTACTACTGCAAAAGTTTTCCAAACTACTATTATTATGGCTGCTAGGGCTGGGCGATATATCGCATGCGATTGTCACGCGCATTTCGTCAGTAAAGCCGGTTCCCTGATTACCACGAAATCGCCATCACCTGCTTTCAAATGGAGTGGCATTTAATAGACAGAACCGTAGATCACTGACAAGCTACGCAATATCGCGTTCATATCGCAGATGAATCGCCTTTGATAATGAACGCGATATTGCGTAGCTTGTCAGTGAACTACGGCTCTGTCTATTAAATGCCGCTCCATTTGAAAGCAGGTGATGGCGATTTAGCGGTAATCAGGGAACCGGCTTTACTGACGATATGCACGTGACAATCGCATGCGATATATCGCCAGCCCTAATGGCTGCTGTCTGTGACATTCAGATTCAGTTTGTGGCGGTGTGTCAGTTTAATGTACAGATTACATGGCCCGACATGTCAACTTCTGACTCAACCAATCACGTGAGTTTGGGGTGGGACTGAGATCTGTTTGACTGACCAATGACAGACACGAGGGAGTCTTCAGGAAACCTGTTTGCACTTCCTCTTGGTGCCGCTAGAGCTGCAAGTTTTCAGTCAAGAAAGTGAAGAACAGACACTTAGTAATTTTAAGTTCTTTTATTTTATTAGAAACGAGACACTTTCACCTTATTGTTCTTAAAACTGTACAATCACAAGAGGAGGTAAAACACACACAGAGAGACTCTGTTGCTGGAGATTCAGACAAACATCAGAAACCTCACGCGAACATTGGAGACGCGAGGAAGGATATCAGCACACACAGAGAGACAAACAGGTTTATAAAACAAGAGACCGTACAGACGACCGTGGGTTCAGTGTCTCAGCAATATGGAGGAATCAAGTAAAAAACTCAAGGGCATTTCCTGAAGCACAGTCAGATATATCTCTAGGCTATTACTCTGTGTAGATATCATATTTTTCTTTCCTGAAAGTTCTTTTAGCAGCAAGACACAGCGTCTTGTGTTGTCCATCATTTAATATCTAATATAGTCCGTGAACAGTGTTGTCATAAAGGTTTCTATGTGCTCTATAAAGACGATATAAAACTCTGAAAATGATTAACAAAACCTGACAAGATTCTAATGTCAGTCCTGCTTGGGCATCAAGCATCTGTCCTCATATTGCACTGATGCCAGTCAATCGTTTGGCATATCTACTGCACCGGGAGTCTCTCCCGCCGGCACTGCGGAAGTTCACAGGCGGGCAGGAGCCCGTAATGTGCGCTGGGGCTTCGTTCACAAGGCCGTAGAAAGAGCCGCTGGTGGGAATGAAGGGAACACAGTGGTCTGATCCAATGGAGCGGAGGAGGAAACAACAGCTCATCCTCAAAGAGTCCAAGGCTACACAGTCACTGCTGCTCCGCCTACATTACCCAGAATGCTGAGAGAACTTCAGCTGCTCATGCTGGGATATTTCGTCCTGCTGCTGTTTTGGGAATGACTGAACAGTTTCATACAGTTCTTAAAAATAAACTCTGATGAACAGAAATATGAAGACAAGAGGAGAAACTTGACCATTACATGATCATAAGAACAAAGGAATAACAATAATAATAATAATAATAGTAATAATAATAATAACAGTACACTAATAACAGAGGAATCATGAAAAGTAAATGCTCAGCTCTTATAGTCTTTTCAAGTTTTCAGTACAATTATTTCCCCAAAGTTTGATGGAAGCGTCCAGAAATGCTCCACGCAAAGCTCTAAAAACAAACACCACAGCGACAGCAGTTCATCTGTGTCCATTTGGCACAGCTCACAACCACTAGAGGCTCATGGGAGACGACCGCAGAGATCGCTCTGGAAGGGGCCCCAAAGGGCCAAACTCAAGCAGCCGAGAAAGCAGTCGACCCTCCTGCAGGAAGATTCGCCCATTCCAAAACTGAGCTGCGGAGAAATGAAAGGGCACAGGCGGGTGTCCACGCCACCTCCTGGACCAGATGGAAGAGTGTTGGGAAAAGCTCTCGATGAACCAACCGGAATCTCTCCTCGCATGGAGTTCGGAAAACCTTCAGACGCCTTCTAATGACTGAGGTCAGTGTCATCTTGAGCTGAGAGCTACTTCTGAAGCCGGAGAGACACGTATTCAAATGACAGACGGGTACAGCGCTCCCCTCTCGGGTTCCTCTCTACCTCTCTGCCCTCTACATGCTCAGCCCTTCATTTACGCTCTCTTTCCCAAATCAAAAACAGACCGAGGTGTTCAGGGTTAGATGTTGTTCCCGTCACACCTCTGTCTGCAGGTCAATGATGTCTTGGCCCACAAGGGGGATGGTCGCTCCGGCCTTTTCCCATTCCACACCCTGGAGATCCAGAGGAGACGCCTGAAGCGGCTCCAAGTCCTTTCTGACCCAGGCAGGAGGAGACGCCTGCGTCCGGCTCATGCTCTCCCAGGAACGATCCATGGCTCCCTGCTGCTTATCCTGGAAGGAGACATTGGGAACAGAGTTAGAGATGCCATAGTTGGCAGAGAGCGAGAAAACGTCCACCACAGGCAGCTGAAAGACTGGGACACTTACGCTATGGTTTGTCTTGTCACTTCCAGCTGAGGAAACGCTCCATCTGACGGACTGCGGAGAGAAAAGAGCATTAATCTAAAGACTGACCTAAGAGGTTCCCATATGTTCTCTTTTGCAGGAGTTCAATCATGGAAAGTTTCACATATGACCATCTGGTTTAGCGGCTCACCTTGCTGTCGGAGGCCGGTGACTCCCTGTCCTTCTCAGCATGATGCATCTTCCTGTTGAGGTCCTGGAACATGTTCTGATGGCGTTTTCGCGTGTGCATGATTTTCTACATGAGAGAATAAGGAATGGTTAATACGGTACAGTTGCAGATGTACATTTAATTAATTCTACAAAACTCTGAAAGTGAGTAATTACCTCAAAATCCAGTTCTGCATAACGAGATTTCTGCCTCTGTGAGAGTGAAACAGGCAAACTTTAGTGTCACATGATGCAATCATCCTGTAATTCATTAGATGCGGTGTTCAGAGGTGGCATTAGCAAGAATAAATGGCGTCTCTTACCCCTTCGCTGACCTCCAAAGAGCTCATAGACAGGGTGGAGATGGTTTCGCTCTTGGACATCATGGAGTTCATGGAGTCGAACGTGTCACCCAGACTGCTGGTCACGTGACTCTCGCTGGAGATGTTGTGGATGTTCTGAATGGGCGAGTCGCGCTCCGAGTACGATACGCTGACGCGGTCGGCGGGGAGCGTTTTGACAGCGTAGGCGGCCTGTGGTTCGGCGAAGGTTCCGCTCAGATGCATGAGACGGGCCTGCGGGAGCTCGGTGCTGATGTTGTACTTGCTGGAGCCGCTGGAGTCATCTTTGGGTTTGGCGCGGAGGGTGGAGGTGGTGTTGGGCAGGAGCACATAACCGCTGCCATCCGGACAGATGCTCTCGGCCTGAGCGAGGGCCAAATCGACATCCAGCTGCTTGAAGAGCTCACTGTCACACACGTACACAGGTTTGCCGCAGGACGGGTCAACTCCGCGACCCTTCTCTCTCCGCAGGGTGAGCGTGTGGCTGGAGTACTCGGGAACGGGGGGAATGTGGCTCTTTCCGCTGGGGTTGGAGGGAAGGGTGTGGAAGTTTGGGCCGAGGGGCAGGGGCATCTGTGGAGGGGGCATCTTCTCCTCAGAAGAGCTCTTCATTCCACCTGAAGGAAGCAGGGAGACAGGTGAGCATGAGGCACGTGGAAATTCAGTCCCCCTCAGTGCCTAAAGCTATCCTACCCTAAGTTTCTTATTATTACCTAACTGTAAGAACACATCAAGTTTCATGCTCTATGTTGTGCGTGAGCCTCACCTGGTCTGTTTGAGTCGGCATCCTTCTCAAAGTCAGAAGACTGAAAGAAAGAAAGATGAGAAAATCATTATATAAATGCCGTTGTTAGCATGTGAAATGCACGAGAATGCTTGCATGTGAACTCACCATGAGCTGCGTGTGGCCGTTCTGCAGGGAGCTGCCAGAATCACCATTTCCGTCATCTTTACGGTCCACCACACGGCATTTCACCGCCTCCTGAACCTGAAACACACACATTTATGAGCTCTGGCACACTCAAACACGTTAAACACACACGTGTTGTGGTCGTGAGCATGCTGACCTCTCTGCGCAAGATGCAGTGCACCATGACAATGATGAATCCCTCCAGAGAGTCGAAGACAGCAAAGAGGATCTGGAAAAGTGCGGAGCGGCGGTCCGTGATGGCCAACACGGCCGACATCCAAGTCAGAGCGAGAAGAGGGAGGACCACACAGGAGCTCCACAGTGACGCCCTGCAGGACAGCACATTTAATACAACGTCCGGCTGATGTGTATGCGAGACTCTAGAATGTGACCGGTGTTTACGGCATTTCTTACCCAGCCCTCTCTTTCAGCTTAACGTCCGTGATGCCGTCCTTGGACACGAGCTTGTTGAAAACCAGAATACCAATCACCATGTTGACCTGAAAACACACAGGGAGACATCAGTGAACGCTCAACACCTCATGTGCTGTCGACGCAGTAATCATGCAGTGACCGTGAGCGGCTCCTCACCAGAACGACAGCAGCCGCCGGACCCACAAACGAGTACAATAGACCGCCCTCGAGAGACAGCCAACAGCTGCAGAGAAGAAGAGACACCCGTGTTAAACCCAAAAAGACGGAAAGAGAGAGAGACAAGAACGAAGCAGGATGGGAAATACTCACTAGTTGACGGTGCCGTAGCCTTTGGCTTTGGTGAAGCCGACAGAAACAGCGACGACTAAAGCAGGCAGACCTGAGAGAGAATCCAGAGACAGAGTTAGACACCATCACAACAGAGACATGCAGGAAAATCAACAACAACAACACCACACACACTCACCCCAACCCAGACACAGGAAGCGTTTGCGGATGATGCGGTTTCGCAGGCGGCCTGTAACGGCCATGTAGGACTGCCACGCCTCCGTCAGGACCCAACAGAAAGAAGACAGGAAGAAGAAATGCAGGAACGCCGCCACCAGCGTACACATGACCTGAGAGAGACAGACGGAACGAGAGGTCAGACGTTTGCCATCAGAGCTGACCAAAGTCAGGTCAGAGTCCTCAACGCCAGGATCAGGGTCGCCTCACCTTGTTGCGCGCTTGAGTCTGACTGATCAGAATAAGGGCGTTGGAGCAGATGATTGACAGACAGAAGTTGATCAGGATCACTGAACGCTCAGAACGAATATACCTGAGAAGAAACAGGCAATCGATGAAATACAGTCAATCAAACATCCAACAGAGGGGTTTATAATCTGGGGTCCGGGGACAACTGGTGGCCTCAAGGGGGGCTTCAGAGAAAAAGGTTGCAAAAATGGTATGAATATAGATGTAAACAATAAAACCCCAATTATTATAACAAAATACATAAGCTACAGAATTTGTCATTATTGCAGTTTTATTCTGATTTATAATGACTGTTCATTAATGATGAGAGGATTATACATGTATGGTGGGTAACTTAATAAAAGGTAAGGCAATATTGCGACTAGCATTGTTCACTGTATAAATATACATATATTTAAGAAAGGGGTTCCTCGTTAAAGGAACATCATATGATATATAAAACCCCTGATCCAACCGATTAATAAATCATACAATCAATAAATAAAGCATTTTGGAAAGTTTCTTACTTCCACACGGAAACATAGATGATGATGAGGAGGAGGAGGGTGAGGGATGATACCCCACATCCCACGATCATCGTAACCGACGGTAACAGAGACCTATCCATGTTCTGTGAAGAAACACAGTAACGTCAGTGTGAACACACACACACACACACACACACACACACACACACACACACACACACACACACTCCCTCAGGACAGAATGACTGGCAGAAACAGGGCAGCTCATATGAAGGAGACGTGAAGGTGAGAGAGATGCTCCACATTCCCTCACTGCTGCTCCACATTAGCACATTTAAACGAGTGCTAGGTGTGTGTATACACACACACACACACACACACACACACATTAGGTGTGTGTTATATTATGAGCTGCTTTCCACCTTCATTTGCCCTTGAAGAATAAAACACTTCATTATATTTCATTTTAAAACACACACACACACACACACACACACACAATGTAAGAGGGTTTTTTTTTTTTTTTTTCTTAAACCAGCTTTGAACTGCGCGACGCGTCAAAACCGCTCCAGTAAAAGGAAGCGTTCTGTCTGGACGCGTCGCGTTGCAGTGCAGGGCTGTTTTTTTCTCTCGTGCTGATAACCGAATTACAGCGCGAGGCTGCGGATGCGGTTGCCATGGCAACTGCTTCTGCGCCAAAAAAGATAAAAAAACAACGACCCGGATCACATCTGTAAATGCATTAAAGCGAACAAAAACACGAATGAAAGACAATCAGATCCATCATTGATCATCAGATTCCTGAAGAAAATTTGATGTCCTGATGAGAACCGATCGATCACAACACCTTATCATCTATCAGCTGTCATCACATCGTCATTAGACAAAAAATAAAAAATCACATGAAAGATAATCACATCCGATCAAGCGATGATAAACGAGGTTTTAATCGATGCTGTTCGGTTACCAGGAGCATCGCTTCATTTTCACACTCACACACACACACACACACACACGCAAGGCGATCGGACACACACAAACACACACACACACAGACACAGAATGCTCCGGTGATGATCGGACACTTACCGCATCAGGGTTTGGTCGCGCGATCAGGGCGAACGTGGACAGTCCGTCACACACGCATGTGGTGCTGGAGTCGCGCGACACCGATCTGCAGCCGCGCGCGGACCAGGAGCCGAGCAGAGACGCGCTGCGCGCACACAAACACACACACGTTAGATACACTGAAATAAACCCCCCTCCACACACACACACATCCAGACTCACACACTCTTACAGACCACTGAATGTCAGGTAGTTCATTAATATATATATTACCTACCACTGTATGATTACCATATTCATATCATAACCATATTTACATTCTACAACAGTTCTTGGGGATTTTATGTTGCGCTTTCATAACATTGAGTACAGATGTCAAAAATATTCTTGCATAAATCCAGTGTAATTTTATTTTATTTTATACTGTTATTATACTACATATTAATTTCTGTCACTATTCAGTTCTGCTGGTAATGTGTATATTTGACAATATGTATGTAAGATGATGGCAATATGGTATTGATAGATACACACACACCATTAAACAATCTGGTCACACAGAAACTCAACTGTTTAAATATGTAAACTAAGGCATCAGTGTGTGTGTGAGTGTGTGAGTGTGTGTGTGTGTGTGTGTGTTTGGCACAGGTCTGATGGCAGGTGGTTGAGCTCATGTCCTGTGAGAGCGACTGACTCCTGCCTCCATCACAATCCCATCAGTGTCACAGGAGCAAAATAACTGAAAATACACTGATAGTTGTGTTTCTGGTGCTGATCGGTCAATACTGTGTTCCAGTCATGCTAAATACATGACATTAAAAGACAATTAATGTCCAGTAATATTAATGATTTGACTCACTGACACTATCTGATGAGAACAAAACTTAATCTGAATAATGACTCTTCGTCTTCTGTAGAGCTGCTTCACTCCTGAATCTGAATGTGTCTCATATTTGATGAAGTTTGATTCAGTGATTCTGTTATAGAAATGTTTTAAGGAACATTGTGTGAGTGTGAGTGTGTGTGTGACAGGCAGTGTTTGTGTGGGCAGTGGATGGTGAAAAGAGCCATTGAAAGGTTTTGAATACTCTGTGAATATTTATAAGGTCATAAGTGAGTGTGGAATGGGGGCGGAGGCTCATTTGAATATGATTAGCGGCTGTCAGGGAAGTGTGGAGATGACACAGTGTACCGAGGGCAGAAGAGAGTGTGTGACCTTTAGAGCTGCGACAACACACACACACACACACAATCACAAGCGGGTCCACCCACCTCTCGCTCTCGTCCCAGGCGATGCAGGTCTCATTAACGGTGCCCTGCAGAAGAGAGAGAGAGAGGTCTGGTTAGGCGGTGTTTGATCTGTGTCATATGTCACTTCCTCCATGTTCTTTAACCCGACACACACGTTCATCTTTCATCAACAGAGCAATGGTGACTCACATTGTGCAGGTGAGGGAACTCGATCTCGACAGGTGCTGACAGGAAACCAGGGTTGGGCTTCACCGTTACCGTGACAACCTTTGAGTTGAGCAGCGTGCTGTTGCTATGGAGAAAGAGATCATCGATCGATCAGAATCACTGTTATTGATCATGTGTCTCATCTCTTTGTGCTGAACTGATTATTAACAACAAAAATGCATTTTAGTTTTATAGGGAAATTCATATGTAGACAATTTGTTTGTCTAGAAAACTTATTTCAAGGTTGTGAACCAGAAGATTTTTAAGTGTGTGTGTGTGTGTTTACCTCTGTAAGGACAGGATGGGACCCAGATTTCTGTAGAGAACGATCCCGGTGACAAACCCTGTGCTCTGCTCAGCATCTACACACACATTCAGAGCTGCATTAGTCTCATTACACAGGAGTAAGTGTATGTGTGAGAGAGTGTATGTGTGTGTGTGTTTATGTGTGTGTACCTGGCACATCTAGACTCAGGGCGTTGCGGGACACTGTGATTTTCTCTTCTGAATTGCGAACCCAATCAATCATCCCGCGCCAGCCCTTCAAGGGGAAGGTCACGTCAGCGGTCATGGTTCGTGGACGCTTCTGGATGCTCAGCTCTGAAGAGACGGTCAGAAAACAACAGTCAAACACACACAGACACAGATATCTTTCTGATTCCGTCTCGTGACTCGTTTCACACTCACCCAGATTCTCTGTGACCTCATAGATGTCCTGGAAGTCTCTCATCTGACGGCCAATCATGTCAATGAAGTTCTCGACCAGACTGAAGAATTCCTTGATGTTTGCGCCCATCTGCAGCAGACCAGAACAGGGCGTGTGAATGGTTTGGTGACTGACTCATTAGTGTTTGTGTGTGTGTTAGAGCTGTTGTACATCTCTGACGTGCGTGTGTGTGTAGGAGCGTGAGGTGTTTGCCTTGTCTGCTGTCACAGATTGGCATGTGGGCGCACTCGATTTCTCTGCTTCTTTATTTGGTATGAAGACACAATGTGGATGCGTGAGACACATACGTCAGTTTCAGAGCAAATCACACACACACTCACCAGCTGAGCTTCTTCCCATTTCTCTCGGTGTGTCTCTTGCAGTAAGTTACTAATGGTGTGAGCGTAATTCTGTGGGTCAAACAATTAAAGGTTATTAGATCAGACATACACTTTTCTCATCATCATTAAATGCTTTGCTCATCCAGACAGTGTTGTACCTCCACATCTGCATTGCTCAGGCTCATCTTTGACCCTCTGAAGATCTCTGTGCTGTTCCTCAGGACCTCCATTACAGCCAGCAGGTCTCCGCTGTACTTTGTACCATCAGTCGATGCCATCCTGAGTTTGGACAGCACCTCAGACACGCCATCCACCAGCTGACCGCTCTGAGACTGAGTCACATGATCACGCGTCTGGGAAGAGACGGTCAGGAAATCAGTCCTCAAACCTTTAAGCCAGTATTGACACCAAGTACTAGTGTTTGGTTGATGGTGCTTACCAGGGTCTGGATGTCCTGGAATTCTTTGGAAACACATTTGATGTGAGTTGGGTTCTCCCAGAAGGCCAGACCTACAGCATCAAGCGTGCATCTGCGGAGGATCAGGCCTGCAGGAGTCAGGAAGAGGAGGGTTAATGCCATCTCTTTCACTAAAATCAGGCCAGTGACCCACATTCAACACAGAAACTAGAGCGCTGGACGACTGAGATCTCAGATCAGTACCTGTGGCATCAGAAGGGCAGGGCACAGCAGCCATGTCGCCTGCAGGCGTTCTCTTCCACACCACACTGCCATAGTTCTCCTCTCCGCAGATCTCGTGAGGTTCTGCAAAACACATTTTTAAGCACTTAAAATCGCTGCCTTAGAATGAGTACATACATTGCTGCAAGTAAAATCTGGTTTGAGCTTTTACCTGGGCACCGCTTCTCGTTGCAGTTTCGCATTTCTGTTTTATCACCGTTGCAGGGCTCTCCACCAAAGAAAGGTCCTTCGCACACTCTCTGTCTGAGCTGATGACCTCCACCACAGGACTTACTGCAACTGCCCCATGAGCTCCACAACAGCCATCTTCCGTCCACTAGAGGGCGATAACACTCTTCAGTATCTTTCATATAAACATTTGTTCAGAGACATTTAGGCACGAAAAAGTTGGTGAGGAATACTGTACCTGGGCAGTCTCTGAGGAAGCAGTTGCTGGTTTCTTGCCACTCTCCTCTGCACTCTGAGCCTCCGTACGAGGGGCCGTTACACTCACGAGTTCTCTGCATCGTTCCATTAGAGCAAGAGGAAGAGCAAGGAGTCCATCCAGACCACTCGTTCCAGGAACCATCAACTATGGGGTTGGGAAGAACAAAGATGTTATTGAACTTGCATTTGAAAGGGCTTGAATTATTAAGGTGTACAGTGCCATCTGGTGTTGAGATCTGGAATAGCAATCAGGCTGTTTTACTGACCTGGGCAGACAGCGATGTTGCAGAACTTGGTCTGTTTGGTAGGTCCGCGGCAGGGTTCTCCACCGTGCTTAGGTTGTTTGCAGGTACGGACGCGATCACGGTATCCACGACCACATGTGGACGAGCACAAACTCCAGGGTGCCCATTCATCCCACAATCCATTCACTGCAAAAGCAGCGTCATCAGTCAATCACTCATTCCGTGATACAGACAAATGAATATTGACAGTGTATGTGTGATCTGAAGTACCTGGGCAGACGGCAGTGTTGTTGCATGGTCGATTCTCTCTCAAAGGGCCGGTGCACTGGATGCTGTGAGCGGACATCATGCAGGAACGAGTGCGAGTTTGCCAGCCTTCACCGCAGCTCACAGAACACACACTCCATGAAGACCACGTGTCCTGCTGGGTCTCTTCTGCACACACAGGAGCATAACAAAGAGTTTGATTTAGCACAACACTTTCACTTTTCCAGAATGCTTTCTAGTGTTGCTATTTAGACACACACCTTTCTGAGGGGCCTGATTTGCCATGATGGTGCCATCAGAATCACGCCGCTGGCCGATGATGGAACGCAGACCTTGACTTCTCTGCCGGACTTGACCTGCACAAATCAACACAAACCCACGTGTGAGATCAGACGGCATGCGCTCGCATTCACTGCGGGGCACATTTATGGACATGGAACTGACCGATGCAGGGCTGAGGGTTGCAGGACCGTCCCTCCTCAACGACGCCCTCACAGACGCCATCCTCAGGCTGGCATGCGCGGCTGCGCACCTGGACTCCGCCGCCACACTCGTTACTGCACTCAGACCAGCGGCCCCACCCGCTCCAGCCTCCTGCAGACACATCACATAAATATACTTCTGTTAAGAGCACATAGTGGATGAGTAATGCTGAAGAGGTGGAGGAGAGAACATTCACTGCAGATGAGTCATGATAATGCTGCTGTCAGTGCTGCCATCTGCTGGTCAACTCTGGTTTCTGCATACAAGCTTCATGAGCATAATAGAGGCGTCAAATCTGCCTGTCAACTTATTGACAATCGATGTGGCATTGTTTTGTCATAAATGTGGGTTTAATGTCAAAGAGGCGGCCTCTGTAACAGCAGGGCGAAAAGTCTCTAAGACAAACAAATGCTTTTGAACCTTTTCTAAACAAAAAGGAGCTTTGAAGGCCAAATGCCAGGACACCACATGATACGACCATTTGAAAGGGTGAATTGCCTCTAATACCCGTGGTGTCCTTTGGATGTGGTGCTTTTGGTGCCCAGTGGGTTGCTATGACAACCTCAAGCACAGGGCATTGATTGCTTTAGCGGAGGCTCGGGGAGCGCGGCTATAGAGCAGCTGTTCCCGCAGAACCACATTCTTTTCAGGAATACATACAAATTTGCTTGCACTTTACCAAACAAACAGGTCCTACTGCATCTAACACACTTACGCATGATCTCTGCATCGCGGTTGCTGTCTCTAACATTGGGCGTGCACTTCTCCGTGTAGATTCCGCCTCTGTAACAGCCACCTTGCTTCCTCTTGGGCGGTTCCCAGCACTGGCAGGGGGTCATCATGATGCCGCAGGGGTTTCCGTGGGTACTGGTCGCCAGGCAATCTTCCAACCATTGGCACAGCATCTCGCAGGCAGGCATACTCGGGTTCCTCTTTCCCACGACCAGAAACTCAGCGTTGAACTGGCTGCCTTCGTCGTTCCCCTCGACTTCCTCCACGGGCTCCATACCGAGAAGTGGCGTCACCTTCCGCACCTGCAGGAACTGTTTGCTGGACTCCAGGTAGGCCACCGCAGAGGAAGCGTCACACAGTCGCACCACCTCGTCGAAGCTCTCCATGCCCAGGTAGGTGCGTGAGGTCTCCAGGAACGAGTCGAACTGGAAGGTTCGGATCTGTCGTGGGGTGCAGGTCTCAGTAGGCTTGGTGATCTTCATGTAGACGGTGTAGCGGCGAGGATCGGGGTTCTGCAGGGTCCAGGAGCATGGCGACGACGGCAGGGCAGTCTTGGAGGAGAAGACGCCGAAGAAACGGCTCTGCTCCAGGGTGGCACAGGTGGCAGAGGCCGGCCCGGAGGGAGTGGAGATGCCCGGGGCGAACATCACACACATACAAGCGCACAGCGCCAATGAGATAAACCGCCACTCCATGTTCTCGCTTCAGGAGGACGGGTGGACCCTTTGATATGAGTTTAGACTGGGGTTCTTTGATCTGGTAGGGTTTTGATCTGTTCACTACGATGAATACGGATGGAGGGTTTGATTCTTCACTAGATTGATAGGGACATATCTGTGGGAAAACAGGAAACAGAAGGGATTCAGAGTTAGCACTTGTCAATCATAATAGGACAGTCATTGTAATTATCATACTGGAGCAGGTCTGCCATCTGAATAATATCTGTAGCTCAGAGCTGTGCCCTCCATTCCCATTAGTGTGCATTCGAAGAGCCCAGTCAGAGCGCTGGTGCTAATGCGTACACTGCCATCACACTCAGACTATAATTACAGTGCCCTTCACAGGAATCTCTCTCTACATCGCTCTCTCGTTCTCTCCTGCCCACGCGTTCACACGTGGCAGAGCCGTTTGCGTCAAACTGACGTCCATGAAGACTCAGCTCGCACCCACGGAAGTTCAGCGCTGCAAAGATTCTTACAGGGAGAGAGCAGGATATTTCCGCATGAACGCTCACCCCCTCCCTGACAGAATGCAGCGTTTGCAGAACTTTCTCTTCGAGTGTTGTTGCCATAGCTACAGGTGCTGGAGAAACAGATCTGCTGTGTGGAGAGAGTCCTTGTGCTTTATGAGCTGCACCTCTCTCTTTCCAAGCACAGTCCCTCGCTCTATTCCAGAACTTCTGGCGCGTCTCTCTCTTTCGCTCAAAGACACTCATTCAGCAGCGAGATGAAAGAGAGGGAGTGCAGCTGTGAGCGGTGAACCAATGATCATCTTCATCATCACCTTCATCTTGCTGGACTGTTGTGAATTGATAATGTGGGGCTGAAAAAACTAAAGCTCAACAGTTTTATCAAATAAAATAATGTGTCACTCTGTTTAGTAAGCTGGGTTCAGTTACAGTGAGTCAGAACTCAAGCTAATGCACTCCACTGACTCTGAGAGACCGGAGACTGTCGACTACAGAAAATGAGAGTACTTCAGCTCTGCCACTCAACCTCTTTTTATGCCCCAAATAGGGGGCTGAAATTACACATTACATCTGTAGTTATGGAAACAGCTGATGCTTGAGAGAGCAGGAGGAAGTGTGCGAGACAGACAGAGAGAAAATGCACAGAGTTTATGTGTCTATTAACCCTCGATGGCTACTCCGATCCTGGAATGAATGTCAGATTGTATCTGATCTGAACAAACACAGAGACTTTGTATTTAATCCTGGGAAAGTCTGAGACATGCACAGCTCTGCCAAGCACACTCAGAGCCATCTGTGAGATCAATGTGTGTCTGGTGCTGTCAGAATAATAACACACACATACACTAACACACTGTGCATGAGCAAACTCACACTCTATGACAATTATCACTCATTTAGGACACACACCTGCAGCACAAAAACACTCATCTCACGAGTTAAGCTGTGCGTTGCAACACCGTCAGCAATTAAACTGTTTGCAGTGAGATGCAATCAAATAAGAAATAAATTCATTCTTCGCAAACGTGCAAACAATAACAAATGACTCTGTGAGCGCGCCCAGTTGAGCCGCTCGTTCATGCACGCGCTGCAGACATTATCAGCCAAACTCTGAAACATGGAGAGAAGTGATCAATGCGCAACAACTTTTCAACGAAACACACAACATGCAGAGCGCACGAATACTGACTGATTGTTGCAGTTAAACTGAAGCTGTATATGCTGAAAGCAACTAAAACAAACATTTTGAGAATATTGCTGAGACAAGCATTAGTGTATAATCTACTGTTGATATCAGAAAGGTTCATGAAGCTCAAGTGTTTGTGCAAATGATCTTCTCTAAACATACTGACTCAATACAAGACACACAGCTTAACATAACATCATCTTATAGACGCGAGCGTTTCAGCACCGCGGACAGCGGCACCGCTT